>NC_141777.1:10605488-10905488 GCF_054643075.1 Acanthaster planci | reverse complement strand
AATTTTGCTTGAACATACTGAAAGTGAAGTGAATGAGATATAAGCTCTGTGCCACCCAGAGAGAGACTTGTCAAAAGAGAGAACATGCCTATTGCTTTCTTTAATGATGCATCATAAACTATAAAATGTTCATCTATCTATACTGTTGGGTTTTCCCAAGAAAAAAAGTCATCTAATACTTCAGATTTGCGAGCCGATGAAATGATCTGGAATGCACATTCACATGTTTGCCCATTTCATGCACTAGAATGTTTTGTTTGTTTGGTTTGGCAGATCTGTTTTGGAGCAAGAGACCAAAACTGGTCTGGCAAAGTATGAGGCCCACGGCCATTACATCGCTGATGATAGAGGTGTGGTGTCATTACCCGACCAGATTTCGCTGGGGGGGACCTATACTGGTGAGAGCTTTTGCTTTGGGGGGAGACTGCCCCTGGCTTGGTAAATCATTCTGCCAGGAAAAGTAGTTGGTTCCTTCCTTAAAAGGGCGGGCAGTGTTCAGATGTATACATTTTTTCATCACACGTTTTTCACTAAATTTGAATGCGTGTGATGTGAAGCATCCGTCAGTGATTTCTTGCAAAGCTCCTTTATTTATACAGGTTAAGGGTCGTACACTTTTTGTCATCTACATGTATTTATTTGGACGGAAACTGGTGCAAACAAATAACATTTACTGAACGAGGTGAAAATTCCATCAATAGATCTATGCATATATCCTTTTGCCATATGATATCAAGCTGAATAACATCCAAACTCTCTGATACATTCCAAAAGCTAAAGATTCACAATAATTTGTCAGTTAGTGTTCCAACTGCACATGCCCAAACTGAATCGCGTCCGAGGTCTATTCAGGAACAGCAGCACAGGCGCGCATCATAGTTTGTCCTATCAGCCCATACGCCACCTCATCATGCTTTGTTTAATTTTTTTTAACAGGGACTGAAGCTATGGGGCTGTTTTTGAGCATACAGCCCTCATTGGGCCAGCGTTTGGGCAATCGCTTCGTAGTCAAAGATATCAGAAATCCCATGGTAGTGAACCTATCATTGTACTGTGGTCATCTCAACATGGAGACATTACAAACAGCTGAGCCGGAGGCTACCGCGACAGCTCAGAAGTGGTACATGAGCAAGGACGTGGAGAAGATCCCGGTCCACAGTGGCAGCTTGAGGGGATCATTATTTAAACCTACAGGTATTGGACAAAGAAAAATTCAGTGGTTGTGATAGGCAAAAATAAATGTGGCTATCTATCATTGATTATTCAGTAAACATTTTTAGGGACGATTTCATAATTACTCAAGTTACGTGGGACCTTGACTCATTTCCTGAGCTCTACTCATACCTCTGCCAGCACAAACTCAATGCTTTTTTGTAACCAGGAGGTAAACATCACAAACTGTCTTATGCGCTCAATTTAATTTTCAGACAGGCCGGGGAACTTACCTTGGTGCAAAACTGTCAAAGGTAAAATTCAAGCAACCGTGGGATTGCTTCTGGGTAGAATTCCTCGCAAGAGTTGGGTTTCAAGCACAATGCACACAGGCCTCTAAAGATGTCACTAAGGATGAAAAGTGCAAAAGCAAATGTGTTTGAAAACATCCATGAAAGCAGGGAGAGTATTAATGAGAGACTTTGAGATGCTGGTAGCAGCGGATATACTAGTCCTTTTTCGCAGTATTGTGCGTACTGTGAAGTGTTCACCCATGCTCAGAACAACATGCACATGCTCAGAACTCATCAAAAGGAGCAGTACGTTTGGCACTGCCCATAGCATCTCAAAGTCTCTCTTTTTTCTTTTTTTTTACCGAGTTTTGTCTTGAGCACAAGGCAGGTAGACGTATAGATCAAATTCTTGCAAGCTGTAGAGTCCTCTTTATTTTTTTACAAGGCCCCGGCCCATTCCCTGGGGTGATTGATATGCATGGATCCGTGGGAGGACTGATAGAGATTCGGGCGGCCATGCTTGCATCTCACGGCCTGGCCAGCTATGCTCTGCCCTACTTCAACTATGGGGACCTACCCTCTCACATGTGGAACCTGGAGCTGGAATATTTTAAGGTATGGCCTGGTAATTCAAACAAAGGCAAATTAATGTTAGCTTTGGATTTGGTGTTTTGGTTTGATTAAAATCTGATTTGATTTTAGTCTACTGTGCCTGTACAAGTTCTCTCTCAGTGAAGAAAAGAGAGGGCTTTACGCAATGCAGTTTTTTACCCTTGGAAATCTCCTTAATTATACCCTTATATTGTCAATGTATATTTTTATTTTCAAGAGTGTATTAGTGTTTTTTTGTTTTTGTGATGTTGACTATTTTCTTATTATGAACAAAGCTGTGTTATTGTTTGGGCCAGAAAACCTCAGTACTGCATTGATTTGTGCACAGAACTGCTGGAATAATTAAATGTATTGATAGTCTAAATTTCACTTTTCTTTGTTGATTTATTTTGAATAGTATATTTTGAATAGTACATGTACAAGCAACCAGCAACCCTCTCTCAGAACTATTTCAAGGTTGCAGTGTTTGGGTTCACAGTTTGAACTGTAAATCAATGAAACTTAGAGTGCCTTCCCACAAATGAGGTCATACGGACAACACCCCTGTTTGAATTTGGAACGAGTTTAAATGTTTCCAAAATTTCCCTTTTTTAATACACATAACACAAAAGCGTGCTAAAAATCAAACAGGAGTATAAAAGTTATAAAAAAAATTTGTCTAAGAAATTTGATTGTTTGGACATTTTACCATTGCTGTGGGCATGATACATGTAACCATGCACCGTAGGATTGTGCACATTCAGATGAAAAATAAACACATGGAGCAGGCCTAGGCCATACCGTAGGAGCCTGTATTTACATGTATGTGTACATTCACTGGTGTGATGCTTTCTGCATTTCTTCATTTACATTTCCTGGGTACAGATCATAAGTTTTAATGGTATTCTCTAGGTCAAATATGGGGTTAAACAGTTTGTGTACAGTATGCATGGATGGGGATGATGATTGTGAAACTTCCGTGAATTACTCTAGCCCATGTTGTTTTTGCGAAGACTGAGGCTATGAGCCCCAAGCACGAACAAGAGAGGGCACAATTTCCTAGCAATAGAGGCTCCTTTGGTGGGAATTGCACCTCGCTGGTTCACTAACGACTACGAAAATGCAAGTGGTATGGTCGTGTCGCTACCAACAAAATGAAGACTCTCCACCAACGTGGCTCTTTCCAACTGATGAGTGGGTGCTTTTGCTCAAGACGGATGGGGACCATCATAATATGGTACCCGTATGATTACGGGATTTATATACGGTTCTGCAAAACTTGGTAGCCAAGTATTGATTTTGCATGGTCAGTTTTATTCCACACATTGTAAACAATGATCATTACACATCAACTTGAACATTAAGGCACACATATAATGTACATTTAAATAATTGCACAAAAAGCAATGTATCACCACCCATTTTTTCCAAGCTAAATGCATCCCATATCCACACCATTTCTTATGGTCCCTATTATCAAAAGGCTGAATTCTGAAGGGAGTATAACGGAAGTGTGACAAATGTGTTGCTTCTGGCAATATGTACCTGAAGTTGTTAAAATGTGTCTAAATCATGTCTTAATGTCTGATCTACGGTCTCTCCCTAGGAAGCTGTCGATTGGATGGCTGACCAGCCCTTCGTAAGGCCAGAGGGTATTGGAATGGTTGGTATATCTACAGGGGGGCAAAATGCCCTGGCAACTGTCTCACATTTTCCTGAAAAGGTAATTCCAATATCGGTTACAAATATGATTAATGAAGGGAATATATGCTCGGCTGGTTTTAAATAAGCTTGATTCAATCAGCTAGGGACCTCTCCGATAATAACTCAGCTGAGTCAAAGACAATTAAGGGTCGTTAATTATCCACCACCAGCACCAAGTAAAGCCAGGTTTCAACATACAGTACCTATATTTGTAAATAAACTATAAAGAATATATTTATTCCCCTGCATAAATACATACATTTTGAAAGCTCATATGTGATGTGAAATACCCTCCTTGCCCTATCTGTATCTGTAAAAAAATCTAACTAAACTAAGAATCTTTGAGGGAAAAGTCGCTGGAAACTGAATTAATAGGGCTAAGACACCAATATTTGACTTCAAAAAAGGACAAAAAAATTTATTAATTAAAAAGTGCTAAGAAAAAACTAAAAAAACTTAATACAAAAAGACTAAAAAATTTAAAGGGA
The DNA here is from genome assembly GCF_054643075.1 of Acanthaster planci. Lineage (NCBI taxonomy): Eukaryota > Metazoa > Echinodermata > Asteroidea > Valvatida > Acanthasteridae > Acanthaster > Acanthaster planci. Next base: position 10,901,260 of record NC_141777.1, on the reverse strand, counting down.
CTAAAACCAAACACAGTGTGTTAAATAGACCTTATGAACTTACACCTAGACTTCAATCTGTAACAAACGAGAGAAGTAAAGAACAGACATGTAAAAACAACGAAATCTCTTGTGCATGGACTACATTCACATGTGGTCCTGGAAGGGAGAGCAACTAAAAGTGTGCACAGGCCTATGAGGTCATTAAGTATTTAAATCCCATTGCATGTTCAAATAAACAAGCAACTGAGGAAGAGAAGACAAAGAAGGCATGTTCTGAGGCAAATGGATGGAAACACACATCACTGATATACTTTGACCAAAAAAGTACTATGGGAAAATCTAAAAAGAGATCTAAAATATGATATAAGCTTAGAGTGTGTTTTCTAGGCATAGAAGCTTGACAGAGATATTCATGAACACCCAAGGAAAACTTCAATGATTCAGGAAGCTAATTCTTAGAAAAAGATGGACAAAACTTGGCAAAAGATGTTTGGAACCTGGATAATATTCAGAAAAGAGAGAAAAATTAACTTTGTACATAAGTAGAAAAAGTTTAGAACTCGCCACTGACTTCTAGCAGACTAGAGCTTCAAGCAGAAAATCACACTCCAGTTAGGAGGAACAATACATGTGAAGTTGATCTCTGCTGATCTGCTACACTGAGTGTGGCCAGACCATGTGGCTACATTTTATAGGGAAGAGCTGGGGCTTAAAAAATAAACAGGGGGCACACTATTAAAAAAATCAAGAACTAAAGCTAAACGTTTTTAGAGGGGCGCTACTTCTATGTAAAAACGTATATTTAATAACAGTCATTTCTGGCTCTGCCACACTAGCACTCATCAATGCATAAGACAAACATAACACAACAATGCACATGTGTCCCCAACCATATCAAAGATCACATGCCTTTCATTCGGCAGTGTTCTCATGACCTAACAGCTGCAGCGCACTAGCCTGCACTAGCTACATGTAAATCCAGTTTGCCATTTTCCTTGCACTGTTAAAAGTCCTCAGGACAGATAGCAATGTTTGTTGTCTTCTCTTTTCAATGCCACCAGGTGAAGGCGGTGGTCAGCATCAGCGGTTGCCACGTTCAAAATATATTCCCCATGACCCTGAAAGGACAGCCGCTGCCATTCGTTGAGTAAGCACAAAGGTTTAGTTGGAGAGTATGGAAGTGACATTGTCAGTGTTCAGGCAAGGCATAGAGCAAGGGCATACAAAGTTTTCTGAAGATTCCCTTTACAGATTTCAACAGTTACTGTCATATTTGTGAAAACTGTTAGTCCCAAGTCACCGGAGCCACTTTTGAGTTTGGGTTCTTTTGAAGAGTCTTGTGCTATGTACGTCCCTCAACATTTTCACCCACAGCTATGCCCTTTTTCATCAGGATACCAAAACGAGTGGCACATTAAAACAAAGAGCTTTGCTTGCTCTTTCTTATGCACACTGAAACAAAATTACTGAAATAAATGGCCTTGTGGCTCATTTTCACTGAATGGGTCACATTTTTCAAACGACAACAACAATTTACTGTGATTTTTTTTAATATACCAGGTTTGACAGTGCTGGAATTGAACCCTCAGAGAAAATAGACGGTGCCAAAGAAACGTTTGATTCCTACAAAGGTATCTATGATGTCAAAGAAAATGATGATTCCGTATTCAAGGTAAGGCAACATTAAACATGCACTGTACCGGAATCTGCTGAAATAGGGGAAAGACTGTCCTTATGTCAGATCAGTTTATGACAGGCAGACCATTAGGAGAAAGTGATGAGCATGACATGTGACTTAATGGTGAGCCAACAGGTGAAGGGAAAGGACTTAAAGCTGACACTGTAAAATGCATATGGGGGACTGTGATGACTGTGAGTAAGAATCAGTGCTCTGATTTGGGTCAGGTCTATTTGGAGGGGTGTTATCAATCCGATAAAAATGGTGCACAAATCAAAATGACTAGAAACAAAGAGTTATTATCGACAAGGAAATCCATTCTGATTTATACTTCTTTTGCTGCACTAAATAGGAGAAAGACTGTCCTTATGTCAGTTCAGTTTATGACAGTCAGTATCAAAAATTTGAACAAAACGAACAACAACATGCAAAGTGCGACCACAGATAGAGTGATATCAAATTAGAAAAGAGCTGGACTTTATCTGTATCTCTTCCATAATTAGTGTTTGCACAGTATATAAGATACCCTACAAACAATATGAGATTGTTGTACATAGCAGATTTACCGTGTTCTTGACTTGATAAACACACATGTACATGTACGTTCACTTGTCTTCTGAAGACTTCAACTGTGAACACTGTGCTTCTGGGTCATTCTATAAATGTGAGCGACCATCCAAAAACCAGGCTGAAGTTGGTTTTTGTGATGTTGGACAATTCCTCTCCTTCAGTTTTTTTAACACTTTAAAGTGATCCATGTTAAATCGAAATTCTGTCTGCAGTAAGCTTCTTACGGGAAGTGATAGCTGTAAAACTCCCACGCAAATCTGAACAGTGGAAGTTCCACTATTTTAGGGTTATGAAGTTACCTACTTCAGCCTGGTTTGGGGATGGTGGGTCACAAATGTAGGGTCCAAAAGTGTGACATTTTTGTGTTCCTATGTTACATTTGAATGGTCTAATTTGACGTAGACATATCATTGAAATTGATTTCAAAGTATTTTTAGTTGTTTGGCAGGTAATTGGCATTAATTCATCACTCTTGGAAATTCGAGAATTTGTTCTAAACTTACAAATCATATGTCAGGTGTGACAGGGACACCAAAAGAATCGGACCCCTAATTTATAGAATTACCTTTCTGTTCTTTAAGTATTTAAAGCTATCAGGAGATTTCACCCTCTGTTACATTTGTTTTCGTTCAACTTTCAAGGACCTCTAGAATTTAGGAAACTGATTATTCGCAGCTCAGTGACACAAAACCCTATTTTGCAAGAACCTGCTTGTAACCACCTGTCTTTCTTTTTGCCGATTGGGGGTGCACTTCAGTTTGGGGAGGAGTGAGATTATTGGGCAGTGCTTATAATTTCAAATATATTTGTGGCCTATTTTTTGTGTGGAGCTAAGTATTAACAGCACATGGCAGAGCCCGATACTTTGACACGACGTGGATCCTTCAAGATCAACTGCACATTTTTACCATACATCCTCCACTTATGCCAGGAGAATTTTGGACAATTTTGGATGCAGCACTTATAACATGCAAAAGGGATGATGTGTGTGTGTAGCATTTTTATTCAATGCTTGTTCTGCGGGGGGGGGGACTGATAACCACATTTTGGAACAAAAAATGGTACAAATTGTACTAATTGTTCATGTCAATGTATTTGAAAGATCCATTCCCAACCTGTGCCTTGATAAAAGGAGCTTTCTTTTCCAACATTCAAATACTTTAGTCTCTTTTTGATAAGTCTTTTCGGTTTCATTCATTTCACAACAGCTTGAAAATGCTCCCAATTGCCATTTCCTTTTCATCTGTGGAGAAGATGATGCAGTGTGGGACAGCTGCCACTATGCACAGGAGGCCATGCACAGACTAGCGAGACACGGCTGCCACAATTATCAGCTGCTGAGCTACCCAAACACTGGCCACCTGATGGACGTCCCATACATTCCTGCCAGCACAGTGGCCTATTCACCATTTATAAGTAAAGCACTTCTTTTATATACCCACAAATTTTCACTGTGAACATCCTGATCCCTTGGAAATTGTTAATGTACTATTTTGCCTCGGAATAAATAGGAACTGACATTTTCATAGTGTTTTCAACAGATTAAGTAGGAATAGTGGAATTGCCCTTGGAAACATCCTTTTTCAGCAGTCCGTGAAAATCTGGTGACTTTGGGAACTGTTACCGCTGCAGGTACTGTTACGGGCTGAGAAATCTGTAAGGAAGCTCATATCATAATCACCATTTTGACATGCCAGTGGTGTGCAAGAAGGAGTCTTGAAAAATGTCTTGTTGGATAAGATCAATTTGGGTAAACATCTTTGACTTGAAACAATCCTCAGGGTTTATTTTCAGGGCAGTAAAAGGAGTACTTTTTTGACAATTTCTGGGACAATTATAAAATGTCAATATAATGAATAACGATGCACAATTTTCCGTGAGTTTCATTGTGGATGTGTGCCAACTTGAAATGCGACAGCAAAGCGTCCAGCTGTGAGCCATCTAAACGTCTTGAAGAAAATTATAACCATCTGTAGTGTCGAGGGGAATAGCCTGGCTGATGAACTCAAACAACTTAACCTCATTCTCTAACACATTTATCCCTCCAACCCTTCAATTTCGTGTTTCAATGAAAGTTGAACCTTTTCAAGTTCTGCTTTGGGGACTCACTGAATAAAAAATAACACCCATCCAGTTTATGTCAGCAGGAGTAGTCTGCAACCACTTTGTTTGGCCACACTCAGTGGCCATGCTTGATACGTACAGTATGCTGCCCATGTTCCAGTGACAGAGGGATGTGAGATCATGCCCCACTGTTAAGTTTGCTTGTTCAAGAATACCAAGAAAGGGAGAAGGCATTTAAGATGGGAGCTGTTTGCTGACCTTTTGACCTGACATAAGTCACCTTCACCGCAGAAGCAAACCAACGACCTTTCTTGAATTTTGTCAGTTCTTAACCCATGGTTGATGATGTGCATTGCAGGATGTCCTCTCAACCAAGGAGGTACAGTGGTGGGTACAGCCAAGGCCACGGAGGATTACTGGCCCAAGATCATTAGGTTCCTGCATGCCCACTGTGGCCGTGGCAACTATGGATCTAGACTGTAAGGAACAGCAAACGAGGATGCATCCACGCATATGCCCAGCATGCCCACGGGTTTTGGCCTGGGGCCCATTTCATAGAGCCCCTCATAAAAGGAGGGAAATGTTTCTTTAAACAAAGAAAATATTTGTAATTGCTTGTCAATAAAGAGGGTCATCAGTTAGAACACCACACAGTTTTTATCACCCAGACTGGTTTTCTGGCAATATTGGCTCAGCACAAAATTTTGTGTAGGAGCAATTTCTCTTTAGATGATTTATGAAACTGGGCCCTGAAATGCCTAAATTTGGTCAAACTTTGCAAGCATGTACCTGTCAGACACTCATTATTGCTACAAATTTTCCTATGAAGGTTATGTCCTATGAAAGATACCGGTTGACTCGAAGCCTTGAAACGAATGTAAATAATCAGTTAATAACGAAACGAGGCTTAATCTGAATATTCTCTTTCTGATTCATTGACTTAATAATCTGGGGTAGAGTGTCTTTTTCCCTGGCTTCAGAACTAGCCTTTCACTTTGTCAAGAAAAAGGAAAGATTGCTATGGCCTGTGCTCTGAAAACCGACCAAATAAATCAACCCTACTCCGTAAAAACATTAGAAAGTCCTTCCAGTTGGTCACTCTCATCTGAAAAACTTGTTAACAGCCTGTTGGCACAGTAAGGCAGTACTGCAGTGACCACATATCAATTGCTGAAGTGAATGCCACAATTCCACGTAGGACCTTTTACACTAGAGTCACTATATCGATGTTCATTATTAACATATAGCTTCTAATCTCTAAAGAAAATGCAAGAAAAGTAAATAACCAAATTCAAAGTGAATGCTGAAGTGTGTTGCACCACAAAGTTGGGAAGCTTGGAGAGTAGAGTCCGGTGCCTCTGTAGTTTTTGGTTTATTTGATGAACTCCTGCCCACGACAGCCAGGAAGCCCAAGAGCCTAATAAGCTTCTGCAAATCGAGCGTCTATTATTACATATCACAACAAATGCCATCAAGCACCATCAAAATAATATCGAAACTTCCTTCGTAAGAAATGGAAACATTCGTCTTAAAGTACTAATTGGACTTTGTAATACTACATGTATAAACTTAGGAGTTTTCAAGTAAAGTTTGCAGGAAATTTTCACAAGCGATGATAAACTTAAGGAATAACAATCAAAATATCCTTCAAAATGGAGTCCAGGGAAACTAGGAAAACAATATTAATAACTTTGCAACAATGAAACGTACACTTACCCTAGCCAATGCTAAAATTATTTTGATAAAATTATTCATAAGACTACCCTATGGTAATATGGTCTCATTTTATCACGCAAGCTGAAATAATTATATGCAAACCTGGCATCTTATATTTTCAAAATTAGGAAGTGTAAAATACAGAGAGATGTCCGATTGAAATGTTATATGTATGCATTCTGATCTGAAATACAACAAGCGAATGCTGTTCTAAGAATTTCTGAGGAGTGTCTATAGTGCATGCATGTGATGTATTCAAAACTGGTGATCTCTATCCGCCCGAGTTGAAGTGTACCCCCAAGCGGCAAAAAAAGCCACATAGTTGTAAGTTTTCCAAGTGATTGCATGCGTTCTGCGTGTACGCAAAGACCATACATTAAGGTAGCGTGTACTCACTGTGCTCCGCGCGCGTCAAACGCGCCACTGATCTCTTTTATAAACGCGCGTATGCGGTCATGTGAAGCAAACTAAGGAACAGTGAGAACCCCCCTGCCTTTGCGTTGTTCATTGTTATACTGTTATCTGAGGTACAGGGGGATGTGTTAAGTGACACTTAATAGGATGGAGTGTGTATCAGTCCGGGAAATGCTCGAATTAGGAAACGTTTCCCAATTCGGAAATCCCCGTTTTCTAATTGGGAAACGTTTCCTAATTCGGAAACGTAAAATTCAAACTCGCCGGTGCGAAATTTTACACGTTGGCGCCAAAAAATTGCTGAAATGTGATTTTCATTTACTTGCCTAAATTTCTGTCTACGAAAATCAAAATGTTATCTGTGCATTTCATTTAAAAAGTCCGAACTTGTGACCATTCTCGCGGTCGGTGTGACATCACTATGGACTTTTAAAACACGTTAAAGGGGCAAATTTACCGTTTGTGCCACTCAATAATGTACAGAATTCCCGGATGTCCGATGGCGCGAATGTAAGCGTTACTGGGTGCATTCCACCGAATCGTTGTATTTCTGCCCGCGAGCTCATGAATATTTTGTGATCCCACGGGATTTTTTACAATAAGACAGGCCATAATCAGGAGGCATCATAGAAATATTTCTATGAATCCCGAATTTGGGACTGATAGTTTCCAGTTCGGGGTGTTTCTTTCACAAACCCCAAATTGCGGTCCTGTTTTGGATAGAGGCGGGCGGCTATACTCAGAGCTAAGCGCATACTTTTACTACTATTTTGGGGGTATCTTCGGGGAAAGGCGAATAAAAAAAATTCGTGGCTAACCCCCGTAACATGTCGGCCTCCGTCGGTCTATGATGACCATGGAAGAGAATCCTAAACGTCTAAGCTGCTGGAACAGCACCACCTGTGGCTAAACAGGCCGATGCGCGAATGGCAGACCCTGTCGCACAGGTCGCACTTGTGGGTGGTCTCCGTGCTGCTGAGTCTGTGGCAGTTCTTCCTGCGGGTCCTTTTTTCATCTGCTACAGCAGTCAGTCTCTTTTCACCCGCCTTGAGCTGTCTGGTCAAGGTGCCTCTCTATTTGGAGCGGTCCGTTGCAAGGTCCTCCCAGCGCTCTGTGTTAATCTCCAGGGCCTTCGTGTCTCTCTTGCAGACATCTTTAAAGCGCAGTTGTGGGTGGCCAACGTCTCCGTCGCCAGTTCACCGTAGAGGACGTCTTTGGGGATTCTGCCATCCTCCATACGGTGAACGTGGCCTAGCCAGAGCAGCCTGCGCTGCCTAAGTAGAGTTAACATAGAGGGAAGGCCGGCGCGGGACAAAACTTGTGTGTTGGGCACTTTGTCCAGCCAGGATACGTCCAGGATGTGGCGAATGCAGCGCAGGTGAAAGGAGTTCAGTCTCTTTTCCTGCCGGGCGTATGTTGTCCACGTCTCAGTCTCATAGAGTAGTGTGCTGATGAGGCAGGCGCCAAGACGTTTGTCTTCTTCAGGCTGATGGTAAGCCCGGAGTCCTTGCATGCCTGGGAGAAGCGGTCCATCAGGGTCTGAAGCTCCTGCTGTGTGGGTTGCGACTGCAGCATTGTCTGCAAACAGCATGTCTCTGATTAGAGCATGGCGTACTTTAGTTCTGGCTTTCAGGTGGGCGAGGTTGAAAAGTCTGCCGTCAAATCTTGTGTGCAGGTAGATTCCCTCTGTTGCTGTACTGAAGGCATGCCTCAGGAGCATAGCAAAGAAAATCCCAAAGAGGGTTGGTGCAAAGTACACAAGCCTGGTTTCACTCCGCTGCGTATGTTGAATAGCTCTGAGACGTTGCCGTGGTGCTGCACTATCCCCTGCATGTTGGTGTCGATGAGGCTTTGCAACTTTGGTGGTGGGCATCCTATCTTTGGCAGAATCTTGAAAATTAGGCCCTCTCTGCTGACCAGATCGAACGCTTAGGTGAGGTCGATGAAGGCGACGTACAAGGGCATGTTAGGTTCTCTACATTTCTCCTGGAGTTGGCGGATGGAGAATATCATGTCTACTGTTGATCGCTGGGACTGGGGTAAACACGTTAGGAAAGCTTCTGTAGACGAGCGAGAATAACTCGTGCGTAGACTTTGCCAACAACGTTAAGGAGGGAGATGATTGGCTCGGCGTCAAGTTCGTCCACGGATGGCAGGCAGTCAATGGCATCAAGGGCTGACGGTATCACGGTGTCCTGTCTGGGGTAGAGGTCATAGTAGTGTTCCGCCCATCTCTCCATCTGCTTGTTCTTTTCTGTGATCATCTCCCCAGTGGATGATTTGAGGGGGCCGTCTTGCTCTGAGCCGGACCAAGTGCTTTCTTAATGCCATTGTACATACCACGGATGTCCCCTGTTATGGCAGCGGTTTGAATGTCTTGGCTGAGCTGAGTCCAGTATTCATTGGCACATCGCCGAGCAGTCTTCTGAACTTTGCTTCTCGCAACACTGAGAATCTGTATATTCTTCTCGTTTGGGTAGTTCTTGTACTCAGCAAGTGCTGAACGCTTGGTTTCAATGAGTGGGTCATCTCGGTCAACTTGGCATCAAACCAGTCCCGTGACTTCGAGGTCTTCCTCCCAAAGGTAGCCAAGGCTGTGTGGTGGACGGTGTTTTGCAGCTCTTCCCACTTCTGCTTTGCAGATTCTCCTTCTTGTGGTACACCAAGTTCCTTCTCAAAAGTGGAGGCAAACTGCTCAACAAGTTCTGGTTGGGCCATCTTGCTGGTGTCAATCCGTGCCTTTCCAGGCTGTCTAGCACGATGGAATTTCTTCAGCTGCAGCTTAACCTTGCAACACACCAATGAATGGTCTGTGCCGCAATCTGCACTCTGGAATGAACGAGTGATTAGCACGTTCTTCAGTGAGGTGCGCCTGGTCAGGATAGTCCAACTGGTGCCAGTGCTTTGAGCATGGATGTTTCCAGGAAACCTTGTGTTGGGGCCTGGTCTTGAAGAACGAGTCTGTGATGCACAGATCGTGATATGTGCAGAACTCGAGCAGCCGCTGTCTGTTGTCGTTCAGTCTGCCCACGCCAAATGGTCCAAGACAGGAGGGCCAAGAGTCGTGGTCAGCACCCACTCTGGCATTGAATTCTCCAAGGAGTATGATTTGTTCAGAGTTGGGAATGATCCTGACAGTTGTTGCGAGATTCTCGTAGAACTTGTCTTTTGCCTCTGGTGTGGCTGTCATTGTTGGGGGTGACTGACGAGGGTGACTGGACCTTGAGTGGTGTTGAGGCGGAGGGTGTATGAGGAGTTTTTTAACTCATCTCCAGGTGACTTTTCCAAATATTACTTGAGGAAGATAAAGGTAAAATTCCAACATGAGTGTTACATGGGGTGGTTTCAGTGAGGAATTATTTTTCCAAAAATTATCGAACGTGACAGGACGGCCCAATGTAAAATCCCCATTGGCAGATCGCGCAAGGGTTCCGGAAGCTCGCTGCGTGACCTTTTACTTCCAGGCTCTATTGTGTTTGTTTCCAGGATCAACAGGTACTGTTGATCATGCCGCGATTTTCGTATACGTCATGTACGTGGCTAAGATCAAAATAAAACGTACCACAACTTTGCTCATCGCTCCCTGTTTTTCTTCCCTTTGGAATAGCTACCACGCATATCGTAACATGCTCCTCGAAGGCCTTAGATTTGGCATGAAATGCAGCCACAAGTCCAGCCAGTTTGATGACTGGGGTTGTCTGGTCACGGCTCCTCCCCTCCAAGAAATATAGACGAGCAAATCTGGACCATCCAAGTACATTGTCCATCAAAACTGGCAGGCAGCACCATTGGGCATGTCTCCCGAAATACTAGCAATATCCTGTCCCGTGCATTGGTCGGAAAACGAATTCTGCATATACGTGGGCGAAATGGTGCACGATGCATGACCTGGTGAAAGGCGGAGGACCAAAATTGACAGCTGCCTATCTTTTGGAGGTTGGGACAACCAAGTATGCACAGGAGATCATGTGTGGAATAAAACCCCACTTGGATAACCGAGGCCATATTTGGATTTTGTAAAAACTGAGACTGAGTGCGTAAATTGAAGTGACCCTGTTGAGTTGTTTTAAGATGTAAGTTTTTTGCGACAATATGTCGCCAAAGTTTAGTATTCTATTTAGCCTGTTCATAAATTTTTCGATTTCATTTTGTTACGAATCTGATTACTTCTGTCATTTTGGTTTGATGTTCACCGTACCTCTGTGTAATAGTATTTTCATTTTATTACTAAAGATGTGTTTTGCTTCAAACAGATTTGTTTTTAAGTCACATTTTAAGAACATTTCAATGTCCAAAAATTTAATATAATTTTGTTTTAATTGTGCTTTAAAATTAGTGAGAAAAAGTTTACAGTAAGAAAATAGGCTGCAATTCTTTTCTTGAGAGAATTGATACAAGAAAAATTACTGGAAATAAAACACTTCAATCCTGACATTACGATTTGCCTTTCACACAACTTTATTTCGTCATACATTTATTTTTAACACGCTGTTACATTTCAACTCATGCCATAATTCCACTTTTTCCCCATAATTTCACTTTAGGCCTACGTGTGGTTTCGGTAATTGAATGTCTGTTAATAGACAAATTAATTAATAGCATTGAGAAAATCATCCTCATTTGAAATTCCAGCCCCCCACCCCCAATCGAGTTTGGTCGCCCCCCAAACCACAAATACTGGTTGCGCCGCTGGGTTGCAATTCCGGTTTCCTTGTAGAAAAGCACATTATCTTGCAAACACCGGAAGTTTCCTAATTTGGTTTCCGAATTGGGAAACGTTTCCTAATTCGCGCATTTCCCGGACTGGTATAGGGATTGGACTTGTGAGGGAGGGGTATCCTTCTGTCCCATTTCGCGCGTGGTATGCGGTGAGTGCCAAAAATACGCCGTCTTTTGTTCCGCTCGGAGCGGATGGGGTGTACACTATGTAAAATCATATTGAAATTCAGAGGCTGAGGACTGTTTGGGTCATAGAAAGGATAATTGTTCATGGTGAAGTTAAGTGAGCACGTGGGGATACACAGCAAGGTATCTTGCCATCAACTCTCTCGGCGAAGTTGGTTTCTGGTGGACTTTTTCTGTACAAGAGCGGATGCACGGAATTGGCAAATTCCTCACCAAGCCTTTACTCCTGTTCCCCACGTGAGAGGCTCTTGTGTTTAAGGCATCATCATTACAAGTGTACATCTTCCACGATTACAAAAGACTCTGGTATAATATTGGGATCTGTTCTGCATCCCTGCAAGGCATTGGTTATAACGTCTCCCCAAAAAGGCTGCCATATTTTCATTGGAGATGTATGGGACAGAAATCAGCCTTTGGTAATCATCATCACCGAACATACATACAATTGTGGAGAATAATAGCTCCTCGGCTGAGTAAATCAAACAAAGTTCAGTTCCTAAATTTTGACTTGTTGGGACTATCTCTAATACTCGCAACATATAACATGCACGACAGTGACAAGCTGTACTTCTTGATTTTTATTCATATGTAAAGTATAACAATGAGCTTTTCTTCTGATTTTAGTTGGACTAACTTCAGGGCTGCTCATTAAAGCTTTGCAAGAAACAATTAAATGTACGGGTTACATAATTGTTTAAGTGTTAAACATTAAACTTGAAGCTGCATGGTGAAGTTGCACAAACGAGATGAAGAGGAAACATGATGCACGAATTGTAATCTTGTCAATGTTTAAAGCACTTTGGGATGTTGGTCAGCTGTTTTTTCCATAGATGTACATCCTTTAGTTATTTGAAAGATATGATAACTGATTATTCAATTCAAGAGCCAGATTTTCTGGACTATCACCCCTACAAGGTCAGGGGGAAAGGGTAATTCGTTCTTGGAATCTGCCCCATCCCCGTTGATTTCTCCGGTGTCCCATGCCTGAAACTGGCATGCACCGATGGAGAGTCGGCATAAGCAAGTGCGACTTTTCCACTCAATCTGAGATACATGTAGGGTTTAATGCATACGGTCACTGCCTATGCTTGTCAGCCAGCATGCACTGAGCACTTGATCTATGAAAAACAATATTATTTGGCTGACCTTCGTGGGAAAAATATAGCCCTTTGGCAAAACCAATACATCCGTTTTTCATGAAAATGAGTAATGTAAGACATTACTGGATAAAAAGTTCCAAGACTGCACAAAAAAGACATTTTGACAGTATTGGAGAACATGTCAAAGAACTGGGAAAGGAACAGGATTCTGTCACGTGGGAAAATTTAGGGTGTACCTATGTATTTATAGTTTGGCCTTTGGTGTGGCTGATCATGCGGCTCAGCTGCGAAACCAAAACAGGTTAACTACTATCAACTATATAGGCCTATAAGCCTTACATCAACTCCCGGTAAGAATGCAAATCGGCATCTACATGATCACGCATAGACAAGGGTCTAAAAGCGTCAAGGGTACATTTCTTTATATACAATGCAGCTCTTGCCTCAGTAAAGAGACATTTATCATCTTCAGGATTGAAATCTTTCGTAAATTGAATACATTGGTCATTGGCCAATTGTGCCTGTGATCAAAGACAGACAATATCTGCACAGTCTTAATGAAACAGAAAAATCATATTTTAAACATTGAGCCTCAACGTACTTCTAAATGGTGCCATTACTGCATTGCAAACTGCTCTTTTTCTAACTTCATACATCATAAACAACTTGATATATTTACATAAAAATCATAACAGCTGCTTATCATCTTCACGAAGAGACGTATTTTCCAGTGCTGTAGACAGCTCAATTTTAGAGAAGATAGCGTATGAAATTGGTCACTTTTTAAGACTGTGAACTCAAAGAGATTAACTTCAAGAGTTGATTAAATAAGTGCGTTGTACAAAGCATGCTTATCCAATTCCTGTCCTGAATATGTACCTGTAACTATGATTTATTGATTCACCTAAGATTCCTCGCACTGTTGAAACTAAAAAGGAAAATGGTAATAGCATTGTGCATGCTATTGCCGTTGCATGTGCTATGTGTGACTTTATTTAATATATATGTATATGTATATGTGTGACAAATGTGACAAATGAAAACATATAACATATATAGATTATTATATTTAATATATATAAATGAAAAAAAAATCAAATAGGCCTAATCTTGCCCTTCATTGTTCAATGCTATCTATACAGAGGATGTTATCCTTTGGGAAAACAAAAGATAAAGGTAATAGGTTTTGGTGGCACCATGCAAAAATATCTCTTTTGTGAATATAAAAACTCGGGTGTTAAAATCACCACTTTTGGGTGTTATCAGATGACCACACCATAGGGTGATACTTTAACACTGATGATGTTACTGTGCAGACCAGTGTTACAGTGCACTAGAAGGTGTTACAAGTAACACCAAATAACACCAAAATTTTAACACCAGAGAAAAGTGTTTGTGTAGTCTTCTGATAACACCGCGGATGTTAAATTTAACACCCCAGTTTGTGCAGTGATATTATTCTGAAAAGAACCAGAGGATGGTTCAGATGAATTTTGCATGATAGAGATCACTGTAATTCAGCTGATTTCAATATATTTGATCAAGGTTTGTCACTAAGTTTGGCTAGAAGGAAATTTGGAATATTATAATATTTGCAGACAAATTTGTCTTCCAGAAAAATAGAGACATTTTGATTAGATAACATCAATATCTGGGCACAGTTGCTCTACATGTACACATCCTTGACTCATCATAGGTGCTCGTATCACAGCTTGGGTTTGTCACGGCCGCAGTGGGTGTGCAGGAACATAACCATCTTAGGCCAGGAGTCCTCACTCGCTTTTGCCATTCCCCTCACAGTACCTCCATGGTCCACCACGCTCCCTGCAGTAAATTCACATAACCAGCTAAAAATTAAACTGAGGGTTTAATTTATCCCTTGAGGTCACACCCGGTGCAGGAGATTCTCTTTCACCCATGGACATCGCCCAGAAGGGGACAACTACCAATACATGAGTTAACGTATGACTTGTTTTAACTTTTTCCAGTGAGTGCGCGCGCTCATTCAGAATTCAATGACCACTATAACACTGTTAATACTTTCGGCAAAAATTATTTACTTAGGTGTCAATCCAATTGTGTGTCCTCAAGGTAATAGGAAACACAACTGTTTTTCTGGTCAGCCTCAGAACTTTAACATGGGCATCTTACCGGCAACATGGGAGTAAATCATGATGCCCACTGGTGCGTAAGGAATCTCTATCAGATGGCCAGCGTCTGGGTAGCGTAGCAGCTGATAGTTGTGACAGCCGTGTCTTGCTAGTCTCCGCATGGCCTCCTGTGCATAGTGGCAGCTGTCCCACGCTGCCTCGGCCTCCCCGGCGATGAAAAGGTACTGACAAGTTCGGTTATTTTCAATCTAAATGACAAGAAGTACCAGAGTGCAATATTATGACATTGTAGTTACACACTTGACAGCATACAGTACATGTACTCGGCATATGCCAAATCTATCCCTCTGTAGAAAATCCATGTGACTTCAAAGCAAAGCTTTGCACGCATTGAGCGGCATCATCATCAGCACCAATCACACCGAAATTAGCTGGAGTTTGTTTCTGCATTCAATTGGGGACCCTGAACAATAAAGGACAATAAGGTCCCCGATTGACAGAGGGTCCCCGATTGACAACTGTGTACAAAACATATGGGTGGTCTTCTAAAAAAAGTTAAAGTACAAACAAAAGAGGAACAATAGGGGGTCCCCAGTTGCAGGCAAATACACACTTGTGTGCGTGCGTGGATACTTTTCACAAGGTGTCATTATTTGGCACGATTGCTCACACATAAGCTGTAACAATTTGATGTCTGATGACGGGTCCTCTCCACTTTTGCATTGGCAACAGACAGGAAAAGTGACCGAAGCATGCATGGCAAGTGGTGTAACAAAATGATTGTAATTCTGAAATGTTCCCCAAGAATGGATTCTTGCCCCATTCGATCATGGCACCACTGAATGCATTGCAGAGATTTCATGATGGGATTCAGCAAGATCAAGTCATTGGAGCTGTCTCAACAGAGTATCACAGCCAACTCTGTCGCTACCTATTCAGTAAAGCAGTAACCCCTATACGTCAACCCAAATCAGGGACAGTATTCACACCGCAGGACCATTTTTTGGGGGGCTCAAATGGACGGACTTGCACACTGCATAGTGGGAAAGGGACAAACCACATGCATCTGCTTCATGGCAGTTAGCCCTGATCCTAAATCATTCTACCATCGACATCATCCATGCTTTTACGGCCAAATCTTGCAACCATCCTGTCTAGTTGTCACTGTACATGGACAACCAGATCACTCAAGGGGTTCCAACTGATGGATCTCACTTAGTGCTACAAGAAGTAGATGCCTACCATTTCATCGCAGCCCTATTGTCAGCAGTGTTGTAGTTGAGACGTCTTAAGATCAGACACAAGGTATGATGGTTTAGTCCCAGTTCATTTGAACAGCTTGAGACTTGAATTTATGGTCATCAGAGGTCTTGACTACTGTAGCCAGCGAAGCATTGCAAAAATAGGCCTCAATGGGGATAAACGTTGAAGATGCATGGACTGTATTAGAGTTCATGATTCCTCCTTAAGTAAGGGAAATATCTGTACCATGTTCCCGTGTCATAATGTATAGACTCACAACTACACTGTACTTAGCAAAAACCCATTCCAAACCACTAACACCAAATGAGTACATGTAGTTGATTTCATTCAGAGTTGATGCTGAAGGACAGAATTTGATTAGTATACTTAGTAAAATCAGTTAGTCTCCCAGCACAAGTTTATGCTTAAACTCAGGGATGAGATTTGAGGAAAGAGAAAAATCCAGACAAAACTTTGCCTCATTAAGTCTGTCCCTCAATCCTCAAAACTTTGTCACACCACGTGTAGCCGTAGTTTACAAGTTGATTTTTACGATTTCCAATAATATTCGTCTTCCCCTTTACTACCTCTTTTTCTACCTGACTTTCAAACTGCAAAAACTTCCGTGGATTTTTTTAAACCTCTGTCAAGTGAAAGATCTCCACCCTGATCAGCGACTTTAAATGACCAAAGGGCTTTTTTGATGAATAAAAGCAAAAATAAAAAAACGTACGTGACAAACATAAAATGACGCCTGAATTTTCTGTAAATGTGGCCAGTGGTGCGTTACTAGAAGCTGTGCCTAATCTAGATGGATAGCGGTCAACTCGGTCCGTAACCAACTCGGTCCCAAGTCAATTCGGTCCCAGGTTATCTCGGTCCCAAGTCAACGTAGGAGCTAATTATTTCGTTGAGCGGTAGGCCTACATGATGGTCAGGTCACTTAACCCAAAACTGCACAAGATGTCCGATGACATTGGCAACATCCGCAATGTGGTTGGCATTCAGCTCAGGGTTGAAATAAGATTTCTGTTTGCATTTTGAAAGAATCAGGGAGGAAGGAAAAGACTTTTTTCTTCGCCTTTCAAGGTATAAGATTGAAAAAAAATATCGATTTCCGTTCATTATTCAGTAATTTTGTATTGTTTTAAAGACAGATCTAGAGGCATACATTTTAATTTCAATCTACACTAAGCTTGAAAGACTCTTGTCTATGCCGTGCTTGAAAAGTAGCCTCCTCGGTTGCAACTGCTAAATGAGACCGAGTTGACTTGGGACCGACTTGACTTGGCACCAAGTTTACTAGGGACCGAGTTGACTTGGGACCTAGTTGGCTCGGACCGAGATGGTTACGGACCGAGTTGACCGTAAAGCATGTAAAAAGGGGCCCCATCTACTGCATTCCAGTGGGAGCAACAAAAAAAATCTGTCAAGTCTCTTAAGAGACAGCATGTAAAAGGGGCCCCATCTTAAGTCTCTTAAGAGACAGATTTCAAATGAAAGCCATCAACAGCCCTACGTGTGGACCTACACTAGAGTGTGTGCACTAGTGAAACCTCAACATCCATAAGTCTTGCACTTACTTTTGTGCAAAATTTGGAAATTACTACTAATAATAATAACACAGTTTTAATAAAGAGCATCACACCAAAGTCTCGATGCGCTTCACAAGAAACAACAATTAAAAGCAATTAATGGAACAGGTAAGTCTTAAGGACTGCTTTAAATTCATTTTCGTTATTGACAGTTCTAATATGGTGTGCAAGAGAATTCCAAAGCTACATCTACCTCTAATTCCAGCAATGCCATGTCAAGAAGAAATGCCATGTCAAAAAGTAAAATGTGTAAGTCCTGAATACATTTTTCCAAAAATCCTCAAAAAATTCCAAGACCCCTTTAAACAGTGTCATCACGTGTATGCTGGGACTTACCCTGTAGATACGAGGGTCATCCTCATTGATATCATAGATGGCTTTGTAGGAATGAAATACGCATTGGGCACCTTCTGTGGCTGCAGGTCTCACGTTGTATAAGTCAAACCTACAAGGTGAAAGATGTTGAAATGAGTATCTTCTTTTTCTCGTTGTCAGCTGAGAAAACAGAGTTTTCAAGATAACTATATACCACAACTACAGTCCTTGGCAAAGTCAAACTTTACAAATGCTGACAGGTTGTTTTGCGTTGAAGATTTATGTGTCAGTTCCTAGCACATTGTCCCTTTTCAAAACAATTTTGCTGCATGACAACTCTTCAGTGCCCAACCATGGCGCTTCAATGCTTGAGGGCTAGACGCCAGCCAAACTTCACGGACTAGATCCAGCCTCTGTGTGGTTCGTGTACAAGCACAAACCTGTGTACTACAGTGCTGCTCTTATCTGTCTCTCTATCTGTATGGTACAGAAAACCCCAATGCATTTACACATCTCCTTGTGAAAATGCCCGCTGCTCGGTGTATCATTCCATGGGGAGATGAAGTGAAAGGACATACAAGGGGACTACTCACGGCAGAAATGGCAATGCCTCTCCATTCAGTTTTAGGTCAACCATGGTATTGACGTGACAGCCATTGATTGTAACAGCTGCTTTCACCTAACAAAAAGGGGGGAAAACGACCCTCATTCTGTTGATGCACTAAATCTGATCAGTACTGGTCAACCTTTAAAGGAAAAGAACATCAAGCAACAAAGAATTTGGCATTTAGAGGTAAAAATTCTTGTGAATAACTTCATTCAAATCGTTTACGGCACCTACGTGTGAAAAGATTGTAGCACGATTTTAAGTATTCTGAAAGGTGGAACTGATTATTAGTAGATACATTCCTTCGATAGATTTTGCATTAAATGCATTGCTTGATTGTCACCCAACCCAATCAACTACTAATGTCAAGAACTCTCTCCCCAACTAATGTGGGTTGAGTCTACTACTGCATATGTACCAGATTACGAATACATATACATTATTTCCTAATAATTCTTTCCATTCATCTGACGATTATGACGCCAAAGACTGGATTGCAGGAACGAAGATTTGCGGGGGGTGGAAGGACGGCGTTTGATTCTTAGTAAGGAAGCATAACTCCGGAACAAGGCGTACCCCCAAAGGTTCCCTTCGAATGTTACCCTAGGCTTTGGAGAGAGCCTTAATTTCGCAACCTCGACGAGAAGTCACCACCTTCAGTAAGAATGCCAGTTTGATGCTAAGGTGCAGGAGGGAGGCACGGCCCGCAGGCTCAAAGGGGGGCTGAGACAGAAGTCGGAGGACATCGTCAAGACAACACGCTGGAACAAGACGCTTCAGGGGAGGCCGCTCAATAAGCATTCCCCGTAAGAGATGATGGATCGCTATGTTGCTAGATATAGAAGAACCATCAGTGAAGCCTCCGTGCACTGCCGCGATGGCCAAGCGGTAATTTCGAATTGTGGAGACAAAGAGGCTGGAGCGGAAAAGATGAACGAAAAAGTCGGTAACGACTGAAAGAGGTGCAACGGTCGGGTCCGCCAAACGCCCTTTGCACAATGAGTCAAAATGTGGTAATCGGCTGTCATAAATCTTTCTTGTGGACTCTCGTCGACCCTTGGCAGCCAAGGCGGCAGCGTCTTAAGAAAGGCCTTTCTGCTCAAAGGATCGCTTCCAACACTTTAAGTGTAGGTGAGTGGAGTTCGGATGCAGTAGACGAGACCTGGGTTGAAACAGCAAATCCGGACGTGGAGGTAGTAGTAGATCGGAAGCCTGACTAACCGGGAAAACCACACGTGTCTTGGCCAGAGCGGGGCGATGAGAAGGATGCGGCAATTGCATTGTTCGATCTTTGACAGTACCAATGGAATGAGTGATATCGGAGGGAAAGCGTAAGAGAGAAGGGCATCGAACGTCCATGCCTGGGGATGTGGATAGCGGCTTCAACATGTCAGCAGCTGAGCGTTTAGGTGAGATGCAAAGAGGTCCACGCGAGGCCTGTTTATCGCCCGAAAAAGCACTTGAACGATCTCTGGTTGTAGGGTCATCTCTGTCGGGTGAACTGTGCCCTGGAAGAGGGCGTGGGCAAGGGCGTTCCGTACTCCTGGAATGTGTTCGGCTTGAACCAGAATGGAATGCTACATGGTCCAGTGTAATAGGCGCCAGGCTAGGACGCAGAGGGTCAGAGAGGCCACGGCCGTCGCGTTGTCTGATCGAACCAAGACCGTTTTGTCTGTCATTATAGGCCGGAAGTGGTTGAGGACTTCGGAAATCGATTGGAAGCGTCGGTGGTGATAACCATCTCGTGTTGAGTTGGAACAAGGGGAATACCGGCAATGAGGTTGGCCCTGGCTGACCACCACAACAGCTGAGGCAAATCAGGCCTGATAGAGGAACTTGGTAATCGAAGGAATCTCTGGTTGGCCTGAAGTAAGAGAGAAAATGGAGCGGTAGAGGCCACATAAAAAGCTGGCACCACGGGACAAGGTCAATGAGGCTGGCCATCAGACCGAGTAAGAGGAGCCATGCCCGGGCGTTCGCTTGGTTTGTGTTGTCTCCTGAACAGAGCGACGCACTGCATGAGATTGTCCACGCGCTCGTCAGTGGGAGCAACAATGCAGCTGTTCAAGTCGAGAACCGCCCCGAGGAAAGTTAGTGTTTGTGACGGGTTCAGTCTGGACTTTTTGTGGTTGCTTAAGGAGCCCAGGCGAGATGCGACGTCGTACATTGTCTTGGTCTCCAAGGCAGCTTCGACTTCGGAGCCTCCGACCAGTCGTTGAGGTACTGAAATATGAGCACGTCTAAGCGTCGTAGGTAGGCTGCCACCGCTCGGCCCACCCTTGTAAAGACTCTAGGAGCGGTGGACAGGCCGAAAGGCAGGGCGCGGAACTCGAAGACTAGGTGACGATATGAAAAGCGGAGGAACGGGCCGTCTTGTACATGAATGGGAATGGGAAGGTAGGCGTCCTGTAAGTTGATAGACGACGCCAAATCCGGGACGGGAAGTGATCGTAGGACGGTGCGCAGCGTCTCCATTCTGAACTTCCTTAGTCTTATGTAAACGTTTTGTGGCTTTAAGCTCAGAATCGGCCTCCACTTCCGGTTCCTTCTTCGGGGTCAGAAAGAACGTCTACATGAAGCTCTAATGATTTCCCCATGGCTGCACGAGAACAACGACGCGCTTCTCCGTCTCCAGAGCCTATCGCTGAGATTGATCTCTTGGAACAGGAGTCGGCCTAAAAGATACATCGTACGGAGGGCGACTCGTAAATTCCAGACGTCTTAAGTTATTTCTCCACAGAAACCCGCGAAATCGAGCAGGCGACCGCCAACGGGTTTGAGATTAGCGGCCGCGGGAGAAACGGAGTAGTCACTGGCGTCGGTCCCCGGCATATCACTGGAGGTGCCGGGTCATACTACCCTGTGGTCTCAGAGCACTCAGAGCCGGTGGAGGATGGACCGGTCGGGATGGCCTTTGGGACGTCGTTCGTACCACATCACGTCGAGGTTCAGCTGGCTGGCGGAGGGATATCTTCCGGGCGCCGTCAAGACGCTTAACCTCACTCTCCAGAAGACTAACATAATGGCCTGCAAAAAGATCCTTTGATAGCCAAAAGAGGGATTATTCGAAGAGCTGATTTCACTAACTCGTACGGGATATTCATAGCGTCAATGGAAGACTCACGGCTAGGAAAGCCAAACAGCCGATGCAAATCCAGGAAGGACAATTGATATCCTGGAGCGCTCCCTCAAAACGTCGCAGAGACTTGTCACCGAAGACATTACTAGGTTTGCGGCTAGTCAGCCGGGTACACCTTATCCTTAACAGCCACAGGCGGATCGGGTACAGATAAGTAAGTATCATAATCGCCTGGTAGAAAGTTGAAGTACGAGCGAGAACGGTTGCCGCAATAGGCCTACCAGTCTTGACCTTCGCAAGCTTATCCATGGCTTCTACGCATGCGTGCTCCAGAGGAAGCTCTTGAAAGACAAGATGACAGGAGAAAGACGACCCTGGTGTGCGACGCTTGAACGAGGGGCGACTGAATCATTTCACGTTGGAGACAGATCATTAACCGAACAGGCTCTTCTCATCCTGTGACTGACCCGAATCAGAGACACGGTGGGCCAGGACCAGCGGAGAGATCAAGGGAATGGGCCTCAATGGACGCCGGCTGAGAAGGCCAAAGAGACAAAGGAAGATCCTGTTGCCCCGTGTGCAACACAGAACGGGCCGGGTCGGGGAATAGGGATCCGGATCTGGATGCGTAGCGGTCGGAGGATGAGTATAATGCTAAATAAGTGTCGAGATAGACTCCATCAGAGCTCGCAGCGTATCTTTGGTAGACGGAGATTGACTTTTTTCTCTTTTTGTTTGGAAGAGTGGACGGAAGACGAAGAGTGGCTTGGAGATTTGTGATTCTGCCCACTTCTGTTAATTGAGAAGAATCCTGTACAGGAGACGGGGCTGTGGGTTCATCCCGCTGCACCGAAGCCGGAGAAAAACTAGCGGACGCCACGCCCTGTGGAAAGGGAGCAGCGGTAGGGGGCGGCCAAAAGCCACAACGTCGTATTAAGCTGGTAGGCTTGATATCCCCAGGTGAAGAGCGGGCTGGAGATGCCAGGGCCGGCCAGGTTCTGGACACTGAAGCTAGGTTTGTATCTTGACTGGAACGGTCCGTAACAATCGTCCCGTTAGTCACAGTCGTTGGGCGAAGAGCCGTTGTCCAAAACAAACCAACCGCAAAGGACAAAAAAAAAATACACAGGAAAATCTACCACGTCAAGCGGGTAACCCCCGGCCAAATTCGACGGACAGGAAATGAAAATTCACGGCTAAAGCAGTGAAGACCAGGCAGCAACCACGTGCAAGGTACATTGCTGCACAAGGGAAAGAGACCGCAAATAAATAGCCGAACAGCATTCTCTCACGCAGTAGACTGCCACTGTAATGCGCCGAGATCAGCCCCTATTCGTCGGCGTTAGGGTCAATTCGAACGTGCTCCAACCGCAGGGAAACGTGAGGGTCAGGCACGTTGTTCGATGCTCGAAGCGACCGGTAGGGTGAGACGTGCTCACCAGAAAAAAAAACATCCCTGCAGGTAACGGCTAACCAACGCTGAGGAGCCGAGCCGACTACGGGGTGCCGAGTCACGCCCTGAGCTGTCTGCCTTTGGGGTGTGCTCGCACGCGCTTCAAACGTGGGGAGTGGAAGCAAGCTGAACACGTTGGTCGATGCTCGAAGAGGCCGTAGGGTGAGACCCGCTCATCGGAGAAATCCCGGCACTGGGGCAATACCAAGGTCTAGCTGTTACGGTATGCCGAGTTTTGAGCTGCCCGAGCGCTTCCGCAAATGGCAAACTCAGCTACGCTCCCAAAGGCAGTAGTGGAGCGTAGGGGCCAATAACGCCCCAAGCTCGATGAAGGCTCTATATAACGCTCGTTGACACACCGACGTCTGTTACGGTGTGCTGAGACTTGAGTCGCCCGAGCAGCGCCTCAAAGGCAGTAGTGGAGCGGAATCGGACCGGAGATACCGTATCTCAGGGTCCACGTCCGTGCGGCGAAAGTACCATATAACACCAGTACCGCTGCTACGAGCTCGCGAATTTTACTCGATGCTCGAAGAGCGAACTCATATGTTCGAAAGTACAGTACCGGAGTAAATGAGGGTATCGTACGGCCGTACCCCGGACTGGCCGAAGGGAGGGAATAGTAAACCACGCACTGTTCTATTCCCTAAATTAGCAAGGACCGAAACCAATTAACGCACCGTTAACTGTCCCTGCACCACTGCACCACTAGCTATCGCCTGCTGTCCGGCGATAAGAAAAACAAGCAAAGATCAGAAAAAACGAAACAACTGCTCTTGATAATAATAATACTGATAATAAAGATGCCATAATTTAGGGTGACTCACAGAGTATGTACAGGAAAACAGAACAAATAAGCACACGTACACAGTTCATTCTGGCACAACAATAAAATGTATTTATGTCAAAACAACAGCGCCACCTGGGCGAACTCGGAAAGGTCAATAAAAGGTCAGCCTGCCACCGGCGCGAGACTGAAAAGGGAACCGTAACGTATTCTAGAAACAGAATGAAAGAGGAACAATCTTACCGTTCACAAGAATTAGAACACATAAATAAGCAAGGTGATCAAGGAATAACACCGAAACATGTGTTATAGAAAAGGAAAAAAACTTCCAATAACTCGGAGCCAGAACAATACGCTCCGTAACGTAATGGTGCTAAGTAAAAGAGGACTAACATGGCCGACGCCTTCGCGGGGGGGGGGAGTGAGTGAGACTGCACTATTAGTAATCGAGATTTTAGCGAATGGAAGTTATGGACTAGGAAATAATGCATATGTATTGGTAATCTGCGTAGGTTGCGGGCAGTAAACATTTAAGATTTTTCAACTCTAAATATATGTATAATATCAATTAAGTTTCTAAATTTTTACAGGCTTCATGGCAACAGTTTGAGGTGACCAGTACCTAATATTGAAAATTATTGGCAACGTGTTTTATGTAACCTTACACAGAATTTAAAGTTATGGGTCATAAAAAGCTCTGAAGCCCTGCTTAATGCACCAATAAACCTAATGATACATCAGAAGACAAAGTTCATCTCTGTAATAAGAGGATATACATGTACTTGAAGGCAGGCTTGACAAATGCAAGTTTTATTCTGTTTAATTCTGTTTAGTCGGTCTTCCAAGCTGCATCACAAATTGCCTATTCTGACAAAAGCATTTTGTTTTCACCTTGTCTGGAAAATGTGAAGCTGTGGCCAAGACCATCTGTGCGCCCACTGATACCCCAACCAATCCGATACCGCCCGGCTTTACAAAAGGCTGGCTGCTCAACCAATCAACAGCTTCCTACATGCATGCACAAAATGCCAAAGTCTGGTTTCCTGCTAACAAATTACATGTTGCACTTCAACTATGACAAATAGTGTTGATACAACTAACATAATGCCCAAAGTCTGTGAATGTCAGGCATCTTTCTGTGCAGCAATTAACAAAGACTCTCATTGTTTTGAATAATGTAGGTCAATTCACCAGTTGCAAGTCTATAAAATACATGTATCTGAAGTTCATCTTCTGTTCGATTTTGGTCAAACCATGAAATATTCCAGTTCCAGGTCCCACATGTGCTGCGGCAGGTCATCATATCTGAAGTATGGCAGAGCATAGCCGACTAGGCCATGAGATGCCAACATGGCCGCCCGAAACTCTGTAAGCCCTCCCACGGATCCAAACATGTCAATCACACCGGGGAATGGACCAGGGCCTGAAAACATACAACAAACGCCATGTGATCCAACCTAACAAAACTATAGTCAAGTCACCAGGTGAACTATTGAATGAAAGTCCTTACAGAGAATTTTTCAGCATATGTTATCGATAGGAACTCTCAACACTATTTAGCAACATACTGTCCATTTTCAGCAGGGTGTCCAAACAGGTCACATACCTAAAGAATTAATTTGCTTTTTCTCGCAAATTGACATAGACTTACCAAAACTATAGCCTTAAAACTCACTCTGTGGGATCTGGTCATTGAAAACAATATAACTCGTAATGTGAGTTTTACCTTTTTCTTAACATACAGTGTATTTTGTTGCATAAGCAAAAGAAGTGTGGAGGACCGGACAAACATGTAGAGAGGTAACAACGTACCCCCCCTTGAAGCCCACATTTTCACCAAAATTGATACATTAAGTACCTTTTACTTAATGAATCACGTGTACCATTTTAGCATATTATATTATGCAAGCTTTGTATTGTCAGTTGGAAATTGATGCATACTTCAACATTTGCATGGACACACCTGTGCTTTTATAGTCATGTCCTATAGGACGTCGACATTGCACAGATGTGCCCATGCACATGTTGATGTTTGCATCAATTTCCAACTGACAATATAAACATGCATTCTCGTGTCCAAAAAACAGGCCTAAAACTTCTATGTACATACATGTAAGTTGAATGTAGCGATCCATCGTACCAGTAGCTGGTGGTATAGTTGGCACCCTTACCAAATTGCAACTTCGAACTTCAGCCGACAGTATCATTTTCTGTCCTAAACCCATCTTTTGAAAGAGGCTAGACATATTGGCCAACTTTCCATCTGCCGCCAATTGTACAGTAAGTTCCATCTGTAACACTTGGGAGTCATTAAGGCACAGTACGTATGTTGCATATTTCTCAATGATCAGGGCTCATCTCATCCCATCCCCAAGACAAAGAGAGGGGAAAACTTCAATCCCTTGGGAATTTACATCCAAACTGTTATTCCGAACGTTATTGTATACTAACTCAATAAGGGCAGCGTTAACGGCATGAAATGTCAACTTTTCAGACCCTCCAACCCCGTCCGTACGCATGGCATATGCAGTGGCTCCAACTCCCCTCCTCCCTGATCGTATACTCATTCCACATGTACAATTCCGAAACTCCCGGCAGCTGGTGTTTTTGTCATGAGTAATGTTACAGTTTACTTGTGATGGCCGTGGCATGAGAGGATAAATGGTGGGGTGGATGGTGGAAAATACTAAAGTTGAATTTTGACGCACAAAATTAAAGCTGCTTCTGGTATTTAAGCATGGTGAATGCAACGGCACCACCCCTGCTTCGTGCGTACGCACTTTATGGACCTGCTCATTATGCTCCTGTTAAACGATATGTGGGTGTTTGTATGTCACAGCCTTCAAAGATTAAATAAAGCCTCCATACATGTAATTAATCAAAGACATTGCAAACATACCCTTGGGTTTAAATACAGATCCCCTCAAACGGCCGCAGCGAACTGTGATCCTCTCTACGTCCTGTCCCATGTACCACCTCTTGACTGTTGCAGTGGCCTCCACTTCAGCCGTCTGTAGTGCCTCCGTGTTCAGATGGCCCCGGTGCAATGACAAATGGACAATCATAGGCTTTGTGACATCTTTGACAATGTAGCGGACGCCGAAGCGTTGGCCCGGTGAGGGGCGCATGCTCCAGAACAGGCCCATGGTTTCGGCTCCTAGAAATGAACGGGCAGGTCTGAAACTTGATACCCTGGTTTTCTGTTTTGGTCACTTCAAGGTGGCAGTGTGTCATTTTGTGCAGCTGTGCGGCACATCGTCCACGTTATGGCCAAATCATATTTATCATTACAAAGGACTCATAAATCACATTCTCCCGCTAGCTTTCTGAATAAAAGAGATGAAAACCTTCTCAGGCAAGCCTGTGGGGTCATTTTTAGGTGGTCTCTCACAGATTTTTTTCCACATTGCCAGAATCGGATTCGGGGGAGGGGCCTGGCTCTTTTAATTGGAGGTCAGTAAACTTTCTACTGGGCGCCAGACACGTTGACAATGATAAGAAGCAGCGACTCAGTGGCTTGGCTCACTTTTACAAGAGGGGAGAGGGTATTTTCTTCACAATCATGTAGCAGACACGTGGTAGCAGTGAGTACAAACATATGGGCGCAGCACTTTGCGCACAAACAAATCGGAGTGTAGGTTTGGCCTGCCCTGTTTCAGTGACTGTCCCGATGACTCCATTAGCAAAACCCCCTCTAAATGTAGTATCAGGGATAGTTAGAAGCATTTGGTGGAACGAATATATCACTTGATTTATGGCCATACTGTAGCCGACCTATCTCCTCGGTCTATTTCAAAGCAAACCGGGTGTCAAGATGCAGACAGTCGTAGAGGAGACGGTGTTTATATTCCATAAAAAAATCAGCCAAATGACATCAACAATTTTTGTGTGTGTGAAATGACAGATTGCAGTTAAACTAAGCTAAAAGGCTCCTCCAATTTGGAGTATTATGCATGCATTCATGTATGGTCGACTATTTCCTGACAATTAATTCAGAAAATGGGCAAAATGTGTGGTATACTGAGTGAGACAGATGTTGGACAGCCATCATGCCAGTATGCGTGTCTCTATGGACCGACATGTATGTATATGGTACATGTTCGTGTACTCTGGCAAAGTTGAACATGATTTAACCACGGACCATTTGATTTAACTTTCCTGACGATCGATCTGCATGGATCCATGCTTGCATTAGTTGTTATCATCAAGTAGGAAATGTTTCAGCGGCAAAAGGCAATAGAATGGTTATCAAGCCTTGTAGCTGTTACCTGTATAGGTCCCTCCTAGTGAAATCTGGTCGGGTACTGACACCACACCTGTACTGTCAGCGATGTAATGGGCGTGGCCCTCATACTTCACCACACCACTCGGCATTTCCTGCTTAGAGACAGACCTGACCCCAAAAACATGAAAAGGGAAAAACTGTACTGCAGGTAACATTACACTGATTATATTAAACAACAGCATACCAAATGTCTGGAGAAATAGAACCCAATATGGTATATGTCACTACGGATAGGGCAATTAGTATGACCGAATTGTATGCATGCAAAACTTCTGACGGCTTGGCCAGAGATAAAAGCATGCACTGCAACTATATTGAAAATAACTTTAAGGGAAGGGTGGACATCCGCACCCTACACTCCATCCTCCTTTAGGGCTACTGGTAAGCCTCACCAATTGGTAGGCAGGTGTAAATTATAGTTTGACTGCATAGTCAAATCCCTTTTTAACAGTGGCAACTCAAGTTCAAGCAACGGCTATGATTTGACAAACACCGCCCGAGCCACTGATTATTTGGACAAATTTTATTTAGAGTCATATGAAAATATGACACGATTTCATTGACCTTATAAAATGTGCAAATCGCAACCAGTGGCAAAATATGAGTAACAATTAGATTTTTTAAAAGGCTGGTTTTAAACATAACAGTATTGTGCGAGAAAATTATTAAAAAGCATATGACTTCATGAACTGCATCAGGACTAAACTCTAACCCCATGGTGTAACCATACTTTAAGTCCATCATGTATACACTCATGTACGCGTATGTCAGCTGGATCAGTCGGTAACATTAAAAAATGATGCAAATATGAAATATAATTTAAATTCACGCATCTTTCAGTCAACAGAGCCTGTGTCAGCGGAGCTTAACATCAGTGTCTACTCTATGAAGAAGGCTCTTGATAAACTCTACGTTAGCAAAGCCAAGGGTCTGACGAAATCCCTGCATGTATTCTTCGTGAATTTTCAAATGTTCTTGCTGCTTCTCTTCTTGTTCCTCTCTAACAGTCAGGTTATAGAGGGTGTACCGGTTTTTCCCACGAGCTGCAAGACTGCAGATGTCATCCCCGTACCAAAGATATTTCCGCCCACGTCAGGCCAATTTCACTGTCACCCATTGCTGCCAAAATGTTTCAATCTATAGTACTCGAGCAAGTGTCTAGTAAAATCAAGGACAAAATAGACACGAACCGATTTAGCTGCATTCCTGGGACTGGTAGTACTGATGCACTTGTGGAAATAAAATGTCTACATAGCTGTAGCAAGTTTTAGATAAATTGGATGATTCTGTTTTCATTTGCACTGCTTTTTTTAGCAATTTTTAAATTACGGCTTGGATATTGAAATATTGTATTTTGGGAAAGTGTTTTTAGATTGTATTATGTATCTAAATTCGGTTGCAGATAAAGGTAGTCATAAATCATCGTCATCATGATTAAGTGAAGTCGCTAACCACGAGTGAATGGACTTAATGCATGTAATTATGCTTTAAGAGATGAAGCGTAGTACCAAGACATCCTTATTTGTGATGAATACGGAACTCAAGTATATGTGTGTCTTCCTTATTTTTGCTTTGCAGAATTTGTACTTCCTTAATTTGCATCCTGATAATCAAATTGTCCTTTATGCTGCTTTACGGGTAAAAAAAATGGATTTTGTTCTGTCAGGTGGTTTTTCATCTACCCCTTCCTGGTCTGCTATGGCACTAGCATAACACTTGTATTTTCTTGCCCGATGTAACCTTTATTGAGCTCCCTTTGTATTAGGGAAATTGTGTATTCTTACCTGGGTGACTTTGAAGAAATAGTTGTTCTATTTTAGCTCCAACTATTCAATTTATTGCTTGGTGTCTGTCATAGCCTGTCCATCGCTCCCTTTAAGTAGATGTACTGTTTTCCAGTGCTGGTACTTATGATCCCTTTATTCTTATTCCTTTCTTTCTCATGTGCTGTATCCCATGCTGATCGACCGCCTCTTCCATATCGGTCGGTGCCTTTCGACCGCCACTTCACAGTCTCCAAATAAAAGTTTTCATTCAGCAGTCAAGCCGAACACAAGAGTGTCGCGGGCCAGTTGTTTATAATCCCATACCATTGGACGCTGTGTCCGTGACCGCTTGCACCACAAGTGTCAGAAGTGGGATAGACTGCATCAGTGAGGAGTGAATCGCCTGCCCGGTAGAGGTGGACAGCATAGTCTATATTGCACTTGAAGTAATGGTAGCATCATTCAGGGTGAAAGGACCGGGGGAGGCTAAACCCCTCCAAGTTAGTCTAGTCGACGGAAAATTGCCGTTAGCTACCCTACAAAGCTATTGGATAAATGCAACCGGATTACTGCAAACCAGTGATGAGGAAGACACCATCTTTGCCGTAGTTGATGGTGTGGTGATGCCCCCAGCTGGAGGGTGGACGGGCACAGGGGTGTACAAGCCGATAATAAAGCAGGTGAAACAAGAGGTTGGACTGCCTACTAATCCGTCCATTGTGGTTATGGCCTCAGAGCGAAAGATCCCCACTTTTAGTGGTCAGGAGGATCCCCACAAGAAAGGCATCCACTATGGACGAATATTTGCTATTCAACATGTTGTGAAGCGTTACAATGTACCTGAGGACCAACAGAAACAGGTTTTACTGGATGCACTCAAGGCAGGTCCTAAAGTCGAGGCCAAGGCACAATTTGCTGCAGGGGCCCAAATGGACGAGGCCTTTCGGTGCTTAAAATCATCCTATGGAAAACCTCTCACAACCAGCGAACTGCAGCGGCGGTTTTTAGAGCGTAGACAGGACCTTGGTGAATCTGTGACGGACTTTGCAGTTGCCTTGCAGAAAATCTTCTTGCTTGTCCAAAAGAAGGATCCTGTCCTCTTTAAGGAGCCTGGTAACATCATCCGATATCAATTCGTGGATGGCTTGCGATCAGAGGCATTACGCATCCCCACCCGAGATCTTCTGGACAGGCGTGCAGATATACCTTTTTGTGAACTGAAATACTGGGCCATAAAGAGGGCTGAGAGCGAGCAGCCTTTTGCTGTTGCCGATAAACCGACCTGTGGCCGCCACTGTACAAGCCAGGATGCCGTCCAGAGAAATGGAGTGGGTCATGCAGTCGTTACAGGCCCTCCACCAACCTAAACAACCACCAAGAGCACAGCTGCCTGCTGAGCGCCACCAGCGCTGCTACAACTGCTACAGTGAGGGGCATTTTGCTAGGGAGTGTCCAAGGCCCGTCCAACAATATGGCCCCCGTTTCCCCCGGCCGGCATACGTACCTACGAGTCCGCCTGACCAAGCCGGAGGTTATCCTGTTCAAACTGCTACACAATCTACCCCGCCTTGTGCCCAGCTGCCAGTAAACTACCGCCCTCGGCTGCCAGGAGCCAGTCGGCTAGAGGGGCAACAGCTGGCTCCAAGACCCTCACTCCTCGAGCAGTAGGTAACTGCTATTCTGTTAATGTGCTGTTTGGGACTACTCCGCTAGAGTGCCTACTTGATACCGGATCAGTGGTGACCATTGTCACGGAGGGTTGCTATCATACAATTTTCGAGCCAAACGGGTACCGACCCCAAGACTTCCCATCCAGTTTTCACCTCCATGCTGCAAATGGAGTAAGCACCCCCTACGTTGGCTTCATTGAGGTTGACATCACAGCCTTGGGTGTGACTCTCCCAGACAGATTGGTGCTGGTGATCCGTGAAGCCAGAGAATCCTCCACCGATACCCCAGGAATACTGGGGATTAACTTCCTAGCAGAATGTTGGTCGACAAAAGTTACACCAATGGCAAATGAACACTTAAGGCTACTCCAGTCAAGTAGGGGCAGTGAAGGGATATGGAACAAGGCAATGATGGCAGCAGAAAAGCATGTCAAGTTTGAGAGTATTCTGGGGCCCATCGGCCGGGCTTATCTGCCTCATGACACAACCCTTGCTGTACCGCCGCGACAGGTTGCAGTTTTCCAGGCATCAGCTCAGCCTGGCCCAAATGGGTTGAGTTATTGCGCCGTTTTGGAGCCAGACAGTGCCGCTAACCTGCCACCAGCCATTGGTCTGAAAGGTGCAATCGTCCACGTTGTAAAGGGTAGATTTGCGATTGCCCTTATCAATGAGACAGAACAAGAGGTTACATTACCCCCCCCCCCCACGCATGCATCGGTACAGTACATCACATTGACGAGGTTGAAACCTGCAGGGACGATCCGGAGGAGGTCTTACAGAGGGCCCACGAAGTGGAGTCTGCTTCGGTGAGTGCCAACTGCAGTGAACCAGACTCCGCGATATTAGACGCATTGAACTTGGGAACGACTGACGCCGGAGGAGAAAACAAAGTTCAACTTCTTGCTTCAGAAGTATGCAGAGGTGTTCTCCCAACATGACTTTGACCTTGGATACACTGGTGCAGTGGAACACACGATCGACACTGGAGACACACCACCAATAAAGCAACGCTACCGGTCTCTTCCTCCATCACAGCATAGAGATGTTCGACAACACATCAAGGAGGTGTTGGATGCATGTATAATTCGTGAGAGCAACAGCCCACGGGCCTCCCCTATTGTGGTGGTGAGGAAGAGGGACAAATCCATACATCTATGTGTGGATTATTGCAAGCTTAATGCGATGACGACAAGAAGTTCTTTCCCTCTCCCCGAATTGATGAGTCCCTGCAAGCCTTGGGAGGTTCCAGGTATTTAAGCGTGCTTGATATGACATCCAGCTTTTACCAGGTGGCCATGGCAGAGAAGGACATGGAAACAACAGCTTTTGTCACACCATTTGTTTTGTAGGAGTATGCAAGACTCCCATTCGGGTTGTGCAACAGCTCGGCTGCTTTCCAACGGGTGATGCAGTGCTGCCTCGGGGACCAGGCGCTTTCAAGTTTTCTTATCTACCTCAACGATGTCATCGTGTACAGCGACAGCTTCGATGAGCATCTAGTCCGCCTAGAGCATGTTTTTATCCACCCACAGCAGCATGGCCTGAAGCTGAAGCCACGGAAGTGCGGGTTTTTTAAGAAGGAGGTGAAGTACCAGGGGCATCTCGTCACAGCAAGAGAAGGCGTAAAACCAGACCCCAATAAAATAAGCATTGTGGAAGGATGGCCAGAAACTACCAACATTACTCAGCTACGCTCATTCTTGGGTTTCGCAGGTTTCTTTCGTACGTTTGTCCGGGGATTCTACACTGTTGCAGAACCCCTCCTGCGATACTTGAAGAGGACTACTACAAAGGGAAAGGCTAACATAGGGAAGAAGAATATATCCTTGGACAAGCCAGCCCGTGCGGCGTTTCAAGCACTCAAACAGAAACTAGTGGGAAGCCCAGTTCTGAAGTTTGCAGATTTCTCGCTCCCTTTCATAGTGGAGACCGATGCCAGTACTTGTGGGCTAGGAGCAGTGTTGTCGCAGCAACAGGCCGATGGATCAAAGGCAGTGATAGCATATGCTTCCAGAACCTTGAGGCGTGCAGAACGACAAGGCAGGAATTACAATGTACTCGGCTTTCAAGCTGGAACTTTTGGCCATTCGCTGTGCCATTTGTCAAGCTTTCTGCTACTTTGTTACTGGAAACAAAACCATCATACTCACAGACCACAACCCTCTGAGGTATCTCGACACAGCAAACCAGAGAGTAACGGAGCTCCAATGGGTACAGTGGTTGTTGTCCTTCGATTTCAAGCTGGACTAACGACCAGGGAAGAATAACCGTGCAGCTGATGCCCTGTCTCGACTTCAAACAGCAGGCAGCCATGGACCGGATGACGGTGACATGGCTCTTGAGTTTAAGCCGTCTCTGCTGTTGTTGGCAAAGGGGAGGGAGCCACTTCCCCTGGTGCTGTGCCCCCAGATTCGGTTGACTGAGTGTAATGGGAGCCTCAGCCTGCCTGGTTATACTCTACAGGAGTTGCGACGATTGCAGCTTGATGACATAGTTCTCTGTCGGGTGATAATGTATCTTAGGAGGGGGCAGAAACCCACTGCAGGGGAGAGGAGAATAGAAACCGCCGAACCGTCAAAAAGCTCTTAAAACACTGGGATCAATACTTTGTCCAGGATGGGGTTCTCTTCCGTCAGTGGACACCCCGTGATGGTCCACCAGGAAAACGGACAGTTGTCCCAGCAAGTCTTGTTGGTACGGTTTTGGGGAGTTCCACGACGATGGGGGACACTTTGGAGCCAAGTGCACACTGCGGCTGATAAGGCCCCTCTTCTTTTGGCTTAAGATGGAGGCCGCAGTTAAGACCTGGTGCGACAGGTGCAAAGTGCGGAATAAGCAAACCACCGAGCAGACACACTAGGCCTCCCATGGGGACACTACGTACCACGGCCCCTTTGGAAGTGCTCGCTGTAGACTTTACAGTGTTGGAGCCGTCATCTGGTGAATACGAGGATGTCCCTATACTAACTGACGTCTTCACCAAGTACTCTTGGGCCATACCCAGCAGAAACCAGCGAGCCGAGACTGCGGCTAAAGCCTTGGCTAAACACGTCATAGTCCCGTTTGGCGCGCCTCCGCATACACTCCGACAGTGGCAAATGCTTCGAGGCAAAGGTGATCAAAGAACTCTGTGATCTGTATGGTACTGGCCACTCGCATACTACTCCCATCATCCCCAAGGGAATGGACAGTGCGAGCGGTTCAATAGAACGCTGCACAACCTCCTCGTCACACTCCCTACCGCGAAGAAGACCAGATGGACAGACAGTCTCCCGCCATCTCATCGCACTATACAACAATACCACCCACTCCTCAACTGGTTATGATCCAGCATTCCTGATGTTTGGAAGGACGCAACGCCTTCCTCCACACCTTTCGCTCGGTGTGGATCTCCCTCAGGTGTATGGCGAAACCCCACACCAGTACGTGCAGAAGCATTGCAGGCAAATGGCGAAGGTTCGGGGGGTGGCCACCGCCAACTCAGACAAGAGTGCTGCTGTGAGGAAAGCCTCCAACGACAAGGACATCTTTGAACGCCCACTTAGTCGAAGCGAGTATGGCCTAGTCCGGGATCGATCACATCGGGGCAGAACTAAGACACAGGACTACTGGGAACCCGAGCCCCACTTGGTAGCGGAGTGCCCATATGAGGGTCAACCAGTCTATAAGGTCCAGTACCGCAATTCATATGGCCGAGAAAAGGTCCTTCATCGCATGGAGCTGAAACACTGCCCATGGGATGTCTACTTCAGAAATTTTGAAGCCCCAACCGACCAGACGTCAGAGTCTGACTCTACAAGTTACTCCACACTGAGTAGTGTCAACCGATGGGGGGGGGGGGTGCCGCGTTTTGTGGGCACCAAAAGCTGATTAAGTTAGCGGTGCTGCTGCAGCACCACGAACCTCAGATGGCCTACCTCCTGGTGGTTCACCTGCAGTCGGTCCTGGGCAAGACGACACGGTTGCTGGAGTAAGTTTGGACACATACGGCATGACGCCCCCCCGAAGGCAACCCCAGTCTCTCATTGTAATGTGGATGTGCAGACAAACCTCCCAGAGCCAGAGTCAAACACCATTCAGCGAGGCACAACTGACCCAGTCACAACTGATATAGCCACCACTGGAACTCAGAGACCACCCAGACGTTCTCGCCGTTTGACTAAGGGCCGACCACCCATGAGGTACCAGTCAAGTGTTTTCCATCTACTTGACCAAGTCAAGCAGCTAGTCAACAACGAATCAGAGTCGGACTCCCCTGACACCGAGTGACAGCTATTCCAGGACTCATCCCTACTTCTTGCTGCTGGTTTGTGGTACATGAATTCGGCAAATAATCTGTTTGTTAAAATGTGTAGTATGTTGAAAACTCTGGGGTTCCGTTTCAACCCTTTCGAAATGATGTAACTTGAAATCCAGGTTTAGTAGTTAGTGGTTACTTTTGACCTGTTATAAACAGTTTTGGTACTAACCTCCTTGTTAAAGTTCATACTGTGTTGAACGCTGTTAGGGTTTCATTACAACTTCTTTGTGGTTGCCTTTGCCCTATAAAAAGGGTTTTGTACACATTGCCCTGTTTTTGCTCGACAGTCCTCGA
The DNA here is from genome assembly GCF_054643075.1 of Acanthaster planci. Classification (NCBI taxonomy): domain Eukaryota; kingdom Metazoa; phylum Echinodermata; class Asteroidea; order Valvatida; family Acanthasteridae; genus Acanthaster; species Acanthaster planci. The sequence goes on along the minus strand of NC_141777.1, from coordinate 10,865,327 downwards.
GGGCGACGACACATCGCTGTTGGACGATTGTAGGGAGCGAGGATGTGAAATTATTACACATAACCCAGCACTTGTGCCAGTTTCTCCCTTTTCTGTGTATAAAGAAAACCCACCTTGGACCGCTGTTGATATCTATTGATGTACAGTGTCCGCATTTTATGGTGAGTCTGAAGGGCGCCACCGTGCAACGTAGGCGGGTCCTGCTGATCTACCGCCTCTGTCATATCAGTCGGTGCCTTTCGACCGCCACTCCATAGGTAACAATTTTTCAGTTTTCTTTTCGTATGAGTGAAATATTTCATATGCCCTTAGAGCGGAGAGCCAAGGGAATAATTGTGATAGTTTAGATTAGGCAAACTGTTGCATTTTCCCTGCCATTTGGGAGCTTGCATTTTATGAACTTTGACCAAGATGGCGACCTAGTGGCCTTGTTATGGGGACCTCTCGGTTTAGAATTGATGTAACTTTTCCTAGTTATTACATTCGCCAGCAATCTGGAGTTGACATGATGGTCTTGCATTTCATTATTTTTTTTTCATGAGGCATTGTAGTGAGACGTCAGACCGGAACACTGTTGTCTTTTAAAGCAAAGTCCGAGATTTTTATGTTAATTCATTGCTTGGGTATGTGTACTATATAACGCCCTCATATATTGTTCAGTGAAGTCGCTAACCATGAGTGAATGGACTTAATGTATATAATTATGCTTTAAGAGATGAAGCGTAGAACCAAGACACCCTTATTTGTGATGAATACGGAACTCAAGTATATATGTGTCTCCCTTATTTTTGCTCTGCAGAATTTTGCACATCCTTAATTTGCATTCTGAGATCAAATTGTCCTTTATGCTGCTTTAACGGGTAAAAAAAAATATGCATTTTGTTCTGTCAGGTGGTTTTTCATCTACCCCTTCCTGGTCTGCTATGGTACTAGCATAACACCTATTATTCTTGCCCGATGTGACCTTTATTGAGCTCCCTTTGTATTAGAGAAATTCTCTTACCTGGGTGACTTTGAAGAAATAGTTGTTCTATTTTAGCTCCAACTATTCGATTTATTGCTTGGTATCTGTCATAGCCTGTCCATCGCTCCCATTAAGTAGATGTACTGTTTTCCAGTGGTGGCATTAGGCCACCTTATTATGTACTTATGATCCCTTTATTCTTATTCCTTTCTTTCTCATGTGCTGTATCCCATGCTGATAGACCGCCTCTGTCATATATAATGTCCGAATATAAGTTTTCATTCAGCAGTCAAGCCGAACCCAAGAGTGTCGCAGGCCAGTTGTTAATAATCCCATACCATTGGACACTGTGTCCGTGACTGCCTCCACCACATTTCCACGCGTTAAGCATGCGATTTACACATTAGGTTCAAAGAATCAATGGTAATTCAAATGACATGGCCAAGGATGGGTATAAAACCCTTGCTGGACAGTCTTGGTTCCAAGACCTAGTCGTACTTTGGTGTTTCTGACCCGTTGCCACAACTGCATTCCCAGGATGCGTGGCAAGCATCTGTTTGTAGTACGTCTCCAAGGTGTGAATCTGTGATCGGTACGGAGTCCAGGCCTCACAGCCGTACAGAGGATGGACACGCAGACTGCATTGAAGACCGCTGTCTTTGTTCCGAAGGTTAATTTTCGACGACTCCAAGCCCAAATATGTGCACATCAGTCTGGAGTCTTCGACTAACAGTGCGCTGATGACACAGTCCTCGTCAGGCACTCTCATGAAAACCTACAGTAGTCACTGGACGTGCTACTATACTCGCGTGCGGGCCTGGCTAACTGTGACAAGACTGGGGTGCTGCAGCGGCTCCTTGGCAACCGGCGTGCCCGCTCCACTTTCGCCGTGCGGGAGCAGGAGCTAAAAAAATAGCGACACCTTTGTCTACATTGAAACGGAATTGTCTGACAATCTTGACCACCAGATGGAAATCCATTGTAATATCTGCTGTGCTGCGTCAGCGTTAGTAGGCTCTCCTGTCGAGTCTTCTTCAATCATAGGCTAAAGAGGCTGCCGTCCAGTCTCTATCTGACTTGATGATGCCACAGTCCGCATAGCCTTCTAGCTCTAGGTGGGTATATATCACACGCATCACTGATGCCAGGAATAGGATAAATAGGACTGGAGCGAGTCCACAGACCTGTTTCACTCTAACAGCGACTTGAAATGGTGCCAACAGCTCCCTAGAGTACTACACCGGAGCAACCACATCGTCACGGAAAGCACGCAGCACGGCAGTGAACCTCGGAGGACAGCAAACCTTGTGCATGATGCCCCGCAGTAATTCAAGGTTAACAATGTCGAATGCCTGTGATCGATGATATGAAGGCGGCGTACAATTCGTGGTGCTACTCCCGGCATTTTCCTGTATTTGGCGCATGACGAAGATCATGTCCACAGTCGAGCGTCTGTGGCGAAAGCCGCACTGAGACTCGGGGAGGACATTGTCCCCTAAACGGAATATGATTTTTAAAACAAATGACGGTGGTCATTAAAAATCACACAAACCCAACAAAGTAACACTTGGGCACCGTTTTGATTGATCATTAAAAAGAGATTAAAAATTGAAAGTTTAATTTCAATGACTTTAATTTAACTAAGTTTCCCAGCACATTGAAAGCATCATTCAACTTAAATAATTTGGAGAAAAGTAACAGAAAAAAATGGGCTTTTGCAATCTGTCAAAAGCATGAAAAGTAACTTTCAAAGCAATTAAACAACATCAAACAAAACTAAATGAATCTACACAAAAACAAATAAAATAAAAAGACGAATTGCTTCCTCAAATCCAAGTTGTGCCCAAAGCCCAAACCCTGCGTTTGAGCCAATTTGAGGAAGAAGTGGCACACAGTTTAAGGTATACATTGACACATAATGGTGAGTGTGCTTGACAGTGTGCGTGGCCGGCAGCTTTAGGTAGAGTTAGGGAAAAGTCTTGGCCTTCAGCGCTGTCTCGGCTAGCCTCAGGTCCAAGTCACTGTACTTGAGGTGGTCAAGCACTCCCCACCGTGTCAATGTGGCACTCTACTGAATCTTGAAATTCTAAGCCTTATATATATGTACACACTACTTCACAGGAAACTTAACGAAAGCAAATACCAAAGAGCTTAAATGCAACATGTGTTGGGCAAACATTGAGACGCCAGACTTACCATTCAGGTGTATGTGCAGTAGCATAAAGTTACATTCTTTCAACACTGGACAGGTTGCCTGCCAACAAACATAATTAAGCAAACTATGGGACGGAGAGAACCCGCCCGCCTTTTAGTTGGTCATTGTTATTCTGGTATCTCAAGAATTCTTTTCAGGCATCTTGGGGGATGTGTTACGTGACAATAGGCTGGAGTGTCTATTGGACTTGTGGGGGGTACCCCTCTGTCCTATTACGTGCCTGGCATACCAAGAACCACAAGTTGAAAAAGGTCTTACACACTAAAGAGAAAATAATGAAGTAAAACAACTTGGTGTAGTTTGGGCTATTGTCACCAAGGCTAAGACTTTCCCAGCGGTGGATAGCAACGATATGCCACGATATGCCACGACTGTTGCCGCTTACAGTCTTGTCGCCCTTTCGTTTGTACATGTAGGCAATATTGGCATCCTTCCAGGACTGAGGCACGGCTCCGGCTTCCCAGCAAGCATTCAATAGACTATGGTGCTCAGCTACAAGGGCAGGCCACTGATACACTGGATAGGCAGCTCAGCAATAACTACCTATGTGTGAATTGAAGTGATTGCGCAGCCATCTTAGAATATTCAATACAATGACCTCCAACTTCAGCCATTAACTAAGTGCATTTATGCATGGCGCTAACGTCGGTGACTTGGAAACTGCCTCTGTATTGTATAGCCTAAGATTGTCGTGCAGTCTCTTAAACTCGCGGAGCAGAGCTGCCTATCCAGTTTATAGAGCAGTGGGGCAGGCCTACTGTATTGCAGCTCGATCGGCACTTGATCAGGTACTAGCCGGTGTTCGGTAGACGCTTCAGCTCCACGCATCACACGCGGAGACAGTCACGACGGTGAGCAGGGGTGCATCCAAGTCGTCTTATTTGGTTGTTCGGACCGTGCTCTGAACAGAGAGACAATATGCCGTTGCAATTGAGATTTCCCACTCCGGGTGCACCAAGGACACCCTCCCACACAGGGGAGTCACAGCCGACTCGAGCGCTAAAGTCATCAACGAGGACAACTTTGTCCTTGGTTTTGATGCGTCGCAGCTGCTCACCCAGTTGCTGGTAAAACCCCCAGCTCCTTCACTGCTTCCTCAGAAACAAGCATCAGGGCATAAGCGCCTAGCATTGTTAGTGAATCACCCTTAGCCAGCGGCAATCTCCAAGTCGTTCCACAAAGACGACAAACCCGTACAGGAAAAGCTTCGTACACAATGTGTGTTCAGCTTTATCCGGGCACGCTTCACTGTGTGTGCGCAGCATGCTGCTGTACAGTACGCACGGAGCTGGAGACTGGGAACCATACGACCATTTTTGTGTGCCTGCTATCGTTCTCTGTGTCGGCAGTAGTCTGGTTCATATGTTTAGCGTGTCTACAAAATATGAAAATTTCCGATTAGTCTTTGGTGTTTATTATAAGGTGTCTACCGGCGGTGGGGAAGTTGATTTCCTCTCTTCCGAAGCCAGTTTTTACCGGCCTTGAAGGCTTCAGCTACCCGTTTCATAGTATTATTCAGGTCTTTTCTGAACAGCATATCAGAGACGGGAGAATTGTGGGAGCATAGACCCCGATACATTGGTTTGAGTAACATCTTCCTTCCTCTCTTCGATTCATGCTTAGCTTGTAAGAGGCATTTCCTGCAATGGATTTGCCATGTGAGGCAAGTTCTTTTACCTTGTCGATATTCACAAGTTGTCCCGACTTAGTTGCGTTACGCAGTTCGGTAAGTATATTGCACGTCCGGCAGGAAGGGTGGCATCATGCACCAGAGATTTCAGCATGTCTTGCATGATATTTACAGAAGCTGACAACTTCTGTATACCCTCAGCATTAGCCTGCAGTTGAGGATCGAAATCTCAGTGAGAACTAGGCTTACTTTGGCCTGGTTGAAGCGACCTGGCGTTGTCTTCCTCAGAATCAGTGACCATAGGGCAATGTAGGAGCTCCGACTGTTAAACTCCTTTTTTCCGCAATGCGTGTCAATGAAGAAAAGATGCTGACTCCTTCCAACATAGGTTTACATGCCCATCCTAGACCACTTCATTTGAACCTATTGTGTGAATCGCATGCCTAACGCGTGGAAATTAAGTAATGCAAACCCTCTGAACCCTTCTCCGAAGTGTTATGTAATAAAGTTACCTAATAGTCACAAAGCTATTAGCTTCCAGTCCAGTCGCTCTTATGGTCACCTTACTGTCCACCAGGGATGAGGGTGGGGTCACGGAAAGGAGTCTATGCATGCTGGTGTACAGAGGGATCCACTGGGGCCACGGATATTCTAAGAGTAAAGAAAAAGACAATTCATTTCATTAATTAACAGTTTGGGGTCGATTTGACTCTTTCCAATGAGTCGTTTAGGCTAACCATCTCGCTAATGATTCGTCGTGTCCAGCCAAAGACAAAACTTGTAACAAATGTGGTGAAATGGGACATATTGCCGTTGTCTGTCGATCGTCTACAGTGGTTAGAAGCGGGAATCAAGACCGAAGGACTGGTAGACAAGATCACCAAATTGGAGATGACTGTGACGAAGAGGATTTCGTGCAAGTGCTGAAGATCGACGATCCTGTGCAGAGTTCTGATCCTGTACGATGCAAGGCCGTGGTAAACGGTGTACCTATTTCATTCATGGTAGAATCATGGTCTGGTGTTTCTATTTTGACACGGAAAACATTTGACGAAATTAATATTTTCTGATTGACGCATTACCATCTCCATTTGAACATCAAACGCTTTCATCATTTACGAAGCATTCAATAAAGATTTTTAGATGTTTTGAATGCATTGTCAAGTATGACAACTATGCATCTACAATGAATATGAATGTTGTCGAGCAAGGTACAGATATAATGGGAAGAGATTTGATGAAGGCATTACATATTAATATTGACGGTGGTACTTTATCATGTAACGAAGTAAGTGAACCTGTAGTTGATACGAAACAGTCAATCGAAACTGAAATTACTGCCGAATGTAGTGAGTTGTTTGATCAGTCAGAAGCGCTTCCTAGTGTCAAAGGTTTCGTTCACAAGGTTAAAGTTGATAGGAATGTGCAACCAGTAAGTCAAAAGTTACGCCGATTACCTTTGAAGTAAGGGAGGAGGTTTCTGCGAAGTTAAAGGAACTTGAAAAGCAAGGTGTTGTAGAAAGAATTGATTCATCAGAGTGGGTTTCGCCCATAGTAGTTGCATATAAAAAATCTGGAGATGTGGGAATTTGTGTAGACCTAAGACAGGTGAACAAAGCTGTTGTACCTGATAAGTATCCTTTGCCAAAAATCGATGACATACTCTGTGAATTGAGAAATTCGACTGTCTTTTCACAGCTAGATTTAACTGCTGTCTACCACCAACTAATGCTGCATGAAGAATCTAGACCACTTACTGCATTTTTGACACATGAAGGTTTATTTCAGTACAAACGAGTGTGCTTTGGTTTGTCGTCGGCTCCATCAGCATTTCAGAAAATGATGAGCATTGTACTGAATGGATTGAAAGGAATTCAGTGTTATTTGGATGATGTTATTGTGTATGGTAAAACTCGGGCAGAACATGATGAAAATTTGAAGGATGTTTGCAGAAGACTACAAAAGTATGGCATTAGACTCAACTTGGAAAAGTGTGCATTTTCTAAATCTAGCCTGAAATTTTTGGGCCATACCATTAGCGCAAAAGGTGTGCAACCAGACAATAAATTCCAAGCAATTGTCAAGGCTCAAGTTCCATTTGACAAGAAATCACTATTACCTTTCTTGGGACTTGAAAGATATTTTGCAAAATACATTCCTCAATTTGCAACTATTGGTGAACCATTAAGATCTCTGATTAAAAGCGAGACTAAATTTGCTTGGTCTGCTGTTGCTCAAGAGAGTTTTGACAAAGTGAAGTCAGAATTGAGATTGGGTACGAGTTAGAAGAACTGGTATTGTACCTAAAGGTGAATTACAGTACTGTGAACCCATTCAAATTGTAAGGAAACTGAGCACTGGTACGTATCAAACAAGTAACGGGAGAAAATGGAACGTGAATAAGTTGATTTTGGCTAAGCCAACCAGTGAACCCATTAACGATCCAGTAGTTAGTGATTTTGTTCCATTTGAAGAAAGTCGGGACAAGGAAGAAAAATCAACTGATTCTCTTGATAAGAAAAACATAAAGATGTACCAGAGGTTAAGGGAAATGAACTAAGACATAGTAAGAGGGTGAAACAGTTACCTGTGTGGTCCAAGGATTATTTCATATATTAGATATGACGAAATGTTAATGTTAAAATTAATGTTGATTGCAAGTTATGTGCTGAGAATTGTGTAACTCGTTAATAGTAAAGTTTGTAGATGATATTTAAGTTTTCCATTTGTATTGATTAATCTACGCTGTTGAAATTACGTTGAAATTGAAAAAAGAGGAAAATGTGGTATTGTGTGATTTAAATAAGTACATGTTATAGAGAGGTACACTCACCTGACAAATTCCTGAAATTGTTATGTAGCTAACTAAGATGCTGAATGGACATTGGTTCCGTTCATTGCTTTACAGTTAAATTGTTTAAGTAGTGTAGTGTGTGTATACAAGGGTGTGTCTTGTAATGAAAGGTTGTTGAAGTCTTACACAACCAGTTTTGCGTTTGTTCCGCGCTTTTGGTTGTTATCACTTGCTTCTACGTTATAACAGGGAGGCATGAAAAAGCAGTCCAACTGGTGAGTTGAAAGTTTAAATAGACATCTTCCCATTCATTCATGTTACATGTAATTACTTGTATGAACTTTAAGAATTATCCCACAGCAACGTATGATTGTTCAGAAACTAATAATTTTATTGTCCATAATTGGAAATTTGTTTCACACATGAGGTGAATTGAATTTTGTTCAATTGACTCTAAAGTGATGAGCTTTATATTGCGGTGAATATCCAAGCAGAATCCGGCTCTATTACAACTAAAATTTTCAAACTAAGGGAAAATTAAACCTTCATAACATTGTGTAGACTTTCAAAGGTAGGTAATTTCAGAAATATGATTTTCGGAGCTGTTTTCTTAAGGCTGCTCCATTTCCTTCAGGTTTGCGAGATTGCAAAAACAAATTAACAGGTAACAGTCAAATACCTCTTGAGAACCAGAGTGTGTTATCAATGATAAAATATTCTTTTATACATAATGAGTTTTATACTTGTAAATAACATTCTTTTTATGAATACATGGACCATTCCTGGTAAGTCAGGTAATATGGTACACATTATAGTAAGGGAATCGTTGTCCTACATAGCTTAAAACCTGTAAGAAAGAAACAAAATTTTATGTAAGTTACTGGTTATTTATTTTCTCTAACTTTCAGAGAGTTATTCGTTATCATCCTCGTTGAATGTCGTTTTTTTAAAAATACCTTTGATGCACCCTAGTAAAAACTTGTACATTGGAACTAGCTGCTCCCCCCAATCCTTATTTCTGAGTGGATCTGCTTGGTAAGACTTTGCGTAGTCGGTAACAGTCTCATCAGGAGCAAGGTTGTGGCTGGGTGTGTAATTACGAAGAAAAGAGGGTACTATTGTCTGAGCGAATGGACTGAGCTTGGTCAGCTTCTCAGGAGTTGTGCCCATACTTGGAGCTGCTTTATCGTCGGTCAGACGGAAGAATCTGATAATTGCCCTAAATCTACTGCGAGACAACGGCTGTCAGATAGAGGGCACTGTGTACAATGTCCAAGATGCTCACGTACATGTACATGTTGTAGTGAGGCCGCTTGTTGATATCCATACACACAGTGACCAGTAGCGCTTCAAAGGCCATAGATCATTTCCGGAATAGTTGTTGGAGACCAACGACTTTAGTTGCCAGGTGACAATTGGTTTCAGTAACCAGTAGCTCCCTCACAACTTGAGAGAAAAACAGCTGGAAGATCTGCACTGGCGTAGCCTTAGTCAAGGCGTGCGTCATTCGTCGTAGCGCAGCGCGCACCAGCCGCTCGCTAACCTAGCTGTTTAAGCACCCTGACCACATGTTTAAGCTCTGACTGGTACCAGCGAAACTGAAGTCTAAGCCAAATCCACGCGAGTCGGCGTACGTACATACCTGCATACATTGCAAAATCAAGGCGAATAGCGACCTTACGCAGCCTAAGAAATATGCAAATCAGCTGAACCAGGTCAAACACCTTGGTGCAACCGTCCGCGAGGGCGGTGCTTATTATGCTAAAGCAAAAGCCAATGTTTTAAATACGCTTTTGGATTTCAAGTTCGCGTAATTCAAGTCGGTCGTAATGTGAAAGGTTAACTGAACACATACGTGGCTATACATGTACATGACAAGTATATAGGGCCAGACATGTATCAGCTTCAGTGTCCTTAGCAGCCAACGAATTCTGTATCAAAGCCGTCAGAGGAGAAATAATTAACCCTATGGGCTTTTTATCTGGTCTAAGATGCTCCGAGCAGAAAGGGGCAGTCTGAAAAGTAACAGATTCCCGGTAGCTCTGTTGGCAAATTCACGAAAATGTCGTGACCCCGCAGAAAGTATTCGGCGCAAAAATAACCCAACATTAATTTATCTGCAATGCAATTCAAGCAAAAGACAACTAGTTGTGCTGCAGTCGCCTTGGAAGCTAGGTCCGCCATTTTATATGGTTATCATGCATGCCATTTCACGTTGATGCATTATGCATATACTTAGCTGAGATTGGTCTCTTTGCACTCATCGCACGCCCGCATCTATTCACATTCGCACACTAGGTCGTGCACTAGAAATCTAGCGCAAAAGTAAAGAAAAACATAAGCTTCCGTGGACGCTGTTGCACCAAGGCGTCGACGGTTCGTCCTGGTTCAGCTGATTTGCATTTTTTTCATGTATGTACATGTACGTGTACTCAGGTACGTACTATACTAGATCAGTGAGCGGCATAGTGCGTGCTGCACTGCGACGAATGACGAACGCCTTCACCAAGCTAATACTGGCGTGAAGTCTTTCCACTCCTCAGAATGCGTTGCTCCAGTGTGGCCTGTAAGAGAAACATATATCCAGCGAGAAATGAGACCGAGGGATACCCTAACACGTCCTATCACTATACACACTCTGAACTTGTCAGCCAACACATCCCTGCTCGATGTCTGAAAAGAATTTTTCAGATTCCAATGAAACAACGACAAACACGTTTGCAGGGTGGGGTTCTCTCCGTCTCGTATCTCAAGGAAACCCATTAGGTTGCTATGGTACAGGTGTGGCATTTTTACGTGGCCAGATTGCACAAATAATTATATATAACCATTGTTTGCTTCAAGGAAACCGCCGCTTGTGGAGTTACAAAATTCCAGTAAGATCCTCTTATAAGCTGGAACGCAGATTAGGCCTTCAATGAGCAACCATAACATAATGAACTAGTTCAATGCCAAAGTCAATTCCAATTGTAAATAAACAGGTATTTTGATTTTTAAATTCATTTTGCCATTCCACCAAAAATATGAAAACCAATAAAAGGAACAAATATGTGGGGGCCTATGCATGACTGAATAACTATACTGATAGAGGAAAATCATAAATGTATATAATTATATTGAGAGATCAATACGTAGCTCCACAATAGCAAAAAGGCATTGGTAGAAAGAGCAGGGATAACGCAAAAGAGTTATAAAAACTTATTTTCATTGCGGTCCATTATTTTCAATACGGTTTGTTATTGTCAACTGTCTCTGTAATATTGACAATCTTCCCAACTGAGTTGTACCTACTGCTGCTTAACAATCACGCAGATTATTCTGGCTGATCTGTCTTGAGTATGAAATATTACGTTGCAGGGTACTTGCATGTGTGATCAAACTGAAAAAAAAAATGTACCAGCGGCCTATTCCGTGTTGGGGTGGAGAAACCGGTGGAGATATACATATATTCCCACCCCTCGGGATTTACACCCATGAACTGCACCAGAAGCTAATCATTGTCTCAAACATTGAGGTGGAACATTGTGGAAATGAACGACATCTTCATCAGGTATACTCGCCTGTAAATTCGGGTGCTGTCTTCCCACGTTTTCCCCATGAAGGTCCGGCTTTTGCTCCACCCACGCCGATAATCGGGCTTTGCTGCTGCCAAGAAATCATCTTCACTCTCGTCCATACCCGTCCGCTGGAATCGCTAGCATTGGAGGATGATATGTCATAGTCGCTATCGGCCAGCAGTTCTCGCAGAATGTCCTCGTTTTCCATGTTTTGGCTGTGATTTCTCATTTAATAGCTGTGTGTTTCTCAAATGAGTGAAAAACGTAGTAGTGCATCTTATACTTATGTATACTCACTGGCGTTCCGGTCCATCACGTACGTTCGGTCCCCATAGACTGCACATGTATTTAGTTTATGTATTCGCCTGTGCGCAATAGTAACCCAGGGTCGTTGGTCTGAAAACGGATGTTCTAGCAGCCGGTGTCGGTGGTGACGCATACGGGGGATTTGTTCTGCCATAATTTCCCTTTAAGACTTCGTGTGTGCATAAATTGCCAAGAATCTATCAAATGGTGATATTAATAGCTTTTGGTAAGAAAGATCTCATGAAATAATCAAAGAAGTGGAATATGTCAATTTTACGACAAAGGATAACTATAAAAGTTGTGGTTTTTTTGAACATAACATTGTGTCTAATTTTCATAATTTTGCCGGGTTTACCTTCTAATAACTTATTACTTCTAGGCAGAAAACCTTTTTTGAACTTCATTCCCTTTTCCATTTGGACCCATTTGTTCATTTTCTTTGTTTTTCACCTTACCCAGTGCCCAGTTTTCACACTTTTGTCGAATTCCCCCAGGTCATCGGTGATACCTTTTTGAAGACTGATGAATCGTTTGCATCCATATCTTCAAGATTGAGAGCCATTTGTCTGAAATGCAGTTCTTTTTCCAGCGGATTCAAATTTCCGCTGTCAGTCCGGAATGAGATATCCGGATTTGGGCATGCATACGCGTACAATCACACAAATGGATACGAGTGCGTTTCGGTACGAGTTGACTTTTACAGCATTGCATGAATTCGTACAATGACGTCAAATTGCCCGACTAAAAGACACAAATAAAAACCTTCCGTTCTCATTCATACATTTTCCTTCTTGCGTGATACTTTTTCATGAGAGCGTTCATGATATTCCTCACTATTCACAAGTACCCAAGTAGAGAATGCCAGGGAAAACCTGGCAAAACGTAAAATAATCCCCTCTAAAATGTTGGCTTCACTTTCAAACTTCTGACTAATTACGTTGGACATACGTGACTGAGAAAGGACGGGTAAAAATTTGGCAGGATATGGATTTTCATCGTGTGAAGGTTAGGAAAAAAGGACTTTGAGTGTTTAAATACTAACTGCTATGGAAATGAGAGGCAAACAACTACATGTGTATCTGAACTTGGTTGGTTGGTCGATTCTTAGTCAAGATCTATTATGCTTGCTTCTGGCTTTAGTGGGATTCAGTACACATGCACACAAACTAGTGAGGGGCATGAACATACGTGTTGTGCATGTAGCAGAGTGTAGACAGGCATGGTAAACTCGAATGGGTGCTGAACCTTGCGGTATACTGTCCTAGTCATCGTCAAAGTGGGATAAAGACATTTCCACACATTTCCATCATCAAAATGAGTGCCTATTGCCAGTAAATCGAGTAAGTCTTGAATAAGTCAGAGCCTCACTATAAAAAACAATTTACTCCATTTTTGAAGCACAGTGACATTACTGTTTTACTTAAGAAGTACATGTACAGTTGTGCTCAAAATTATTCATATCTTTTGAAAAATAACATACTTTTAAATTCTTCATTTGTAAAAGCTATTATGATGGTACTTCCACTATATCTTTTGTCTATTTGTTGCAATACACAAACCAACGCGTGTGTTGGCTACACTTAATTTGCATAACGATAGATACGGCCCTGGTTTAGTTTTGCTCCTGGTTATAATTATTCACACCCCAGGTTTACATAGTCCAAAGTTTCTTCCTAAAAGTCAATAGCGTGACCTTTTTTCTTGATGACTGCCTCCAGACGGTTCCTATGAGTGTCCACAAGCTTTCTGCATGTCTCCTGTGGGATGCTGGCCCACTCTTTCTTGGCGAAAGCCTCCAGCTGGTTCAAGTTGGATGGTCTCCTGGCCATCACTTTGGTCTTCAGCTCCTTCCACGGATGTTCAATTGGATTTAGGTCAAGACTTTGACTTGGCCATTCCAATACGTGGACACCATTGTCCACTGCTTTACTACCTTAGCGGTGTGCTTGGCGTTATTGTTCTGATGGAGTTTTTCAGCAGATGCTTTCACATTATTATCAAGGATCTTGATACAATCCTCCTTTTTTCATGATGTCCTGTAGCTTAATGAGGTTCCCGGTGCCACTAGGAGAGAAGCAACCCCATAGCATTATGTTGCCACCACTATGCTTTGCGGCTGGGACTGTGTTCTTCGGCGTGAATGCTTCTTATTGCTTCTTCCAGACGTAGGCAATATCCATGTGGACAAACAACTCCATCTTTGTCTCAGACCACAGGACCGATGACTAAAAAGTAGTGTCTTGGTTCAGGTGTGCTCTGACGAGCCAGACGAGCCTCCTTATGTTTCTTCCTGAGAAGTTGTATCTTCCTGGGCCTGCGTCTGCGGAGACCTCCTTTGTGCAATACTCACTGCATGGCTGCCGGTGATACCTTCGTCCCTGCCTTGTCAATGGTATAAATTAGGACCTTGGTTGTGATTTTCGGGTCGTTGTGGGCCTCCCGGCAGATTTTTCTGGCGACTCCAAGAAATATTTTGTACTTCCTGCCACGCCCATTGAGGTTTTCGCTGTGTTGAACCTCTTGATACTCTGAACTGTTGCAACAGGGACCTCATAATTGCTTGGAAATTGCCTTGTATCCCTTACCCTCTTTATGGGCATTCACGATACGCTGGCGTATTTCCTCAATAAGTTCCTTTTCTTGGCCATGGTGACGAGTACCTGAGACTGACCTGAAAGCTTTTCTTCTTTTTGTACTGTTTGGAGGAGATGGCATTTCACCATAATCTTGAACACAAGGTCATCAAAAGAAGGTCATCTACAGGAACATCTTGAAATAGCTTCATGCCAAAGATTCTTGCAGTCAGAGAAAGTGAAAATAAGCAGTATGAATGAAAGGTAAGTGTTTCTTGGGATTTTGTCTTGGGTATGAATAATTTTGACCAGGAGCAAAAAGAACCCCAGGCCGTATCTATTATTGCGCAAATAATAGATACGGTATAACCAACACACATGTAGGTTTGTGTATTGTTCAAATACACAAAAGATATAGAGGAAATACCGACACAATAGCTTTTACAAATGAAGAATTTAGAAAAATATACTATTTTCCAAAGGGTATGAATAATTTTGAGCACAAATGTACATAAACGTGGATAATTCGACCTTTTTTTTACTAGAGAAACATTTATTAATTTTTTGTAGCACAAAAATATTACTGAATTATAAGATTCTATTACTATGCTCGACAGCTTCATGTTTATACAATTAATAGACCTTCCTCAAAGCAAGAGACTTCCTGACAAAAGGAAACCACTGTCCTTTGTACGATGTACTTCTGTGTACAAAGTCAATGGTAAATTTCACATCACACTTCACCAATCTCTGGACTTCTTTTTGAGCTCTGTACTTCCGTAAAATGTCTTCCATGAACGAAAAGAACAGTGACAGTAATGTTCTTTTCAAAAGAACATTACACAAGCATGCCGCAGTGCCTATGAGGGCCAAAACACCGGTCCTCGCTTATGTCAATAAATATCTTCCTATTTCCTAACCCAGTAATAAACTGGAGGCTGAAATAAAAAGGAGGCTGAACAGAACGACTTATGTCATATGCACATATGCATATTACATACAGGGCCTTTGCTCAGAAAAAAGCACAGTACATACATCCTGAGAACAATACGTATGACGCACGTCGTTCTATGTGGCCTCCTTTGTAACAGCCTGGCCCTTCGCCCTTTATTTTCTTTCCATGCAGCATCAAGTGTATGAGGTTGCAAAATGTGATGTACATGTATGTTGCACCATACTGTTGTTACCTTTCCCGTTTCCGCTCAATCTTCGGCAAGCAGTCTGAATTCAGGCCGGATTTTCTAATCAGCTGGTTTGCTTGAACTGAGACTTTGCTGAACTTGATGAAGACGCATAAGCCTTGTTGCTGATACCGCACGGTTGACTTTGCACAATGGTAGAAAGGCATTGTGGGAAGGAAAAAGGTCGATGTTTGCTCCTTTGTTCCTCCCACAATGCCTTTCTACCACAGTTCAAAATCACTCATGCGGTATCAGCAATAAAATAGACTTATTGTGTCGGAGGCACGTAGTCAGCAGGATACAAGTTGTGTTGCTTTTGAGGGCGCCAGCACGTCGTTAGGTTGTTCATGTCACTAAATAGCTGCCACTCCCCCCCTCCCGGTGTTCCAGAAGAGCAGGACATTCAGGTAATTTTTTCCTATTATTTCCCTACTTTTGTCAGGGTAAGAAAAGGGCATTTAAATTACTTCCAACGCAAGCAGTGTGAGCTGCGGTTGAATGTAGTATAGCGCCCTCTTGAGATCCTTGTGGATTTTCGCATAAGCTACGCAAATGTTCAGTCACACCAATTAATTTTCAGTCCATTTTGGTGCCCGTTTTTAATCATATTTTAAACCACTTTGTTCCAAGAGCCTTACACCAGAAGAATACTGGTGAGTTTAAGATCCCATTTATAATTGTGTTAGTGATAGTTCTTCGATGTTTGTTGACTAATTTGTAGTGTAATTTTCAGCCCCATTTTTCCGCCATGATATTCCGTATCACATCGATTATATTCTTGTGCTTTGCGAATACTTGCCCTGTTTTTGAGTCTGAAACCTTTCCTGAGTATCAGGGCCGATTTTTTTCAGGTGACCTGGTTGTAAATGTTCAGTATTGTTTTCTGGTCAAGAAACAGTTGATTCTTGGTCATTTTATGTTTTTACATCAATGATAATTGAAAGTTATATTAGATTAGTAACCTAGTTTTTGTGTGCACCCGAGGCCTGTCTAAGCAAATGAACTCGCCATTTTTTCCACGATGTTGTGAATATTCACGAGCTAGATTCCATATTTGGGATTAGCTTTTCCTTCTACAGAAATTCAACAGTAGGGCTGCAAGGTTACAGTGTATTTAAGAGCTATACTTTTTCCTTGTGTTAGGTTGCTGATTTTGGTATTCCAGACCCGTAGGCAGTTTGAGGACACTTCATCTTCCAGAGAGCACAGTTCTGTATGATAATTTTCATAGATTGTCTTATGATATACTTACAATCCCTTGGAGCTTTTTGAGACGATTCTATGTATTTACCTTTGCGGTGTTTGTTATACCTGTATCGGTTTGACTTTTTGGATCTGTAAACTTTTCATTTATATTTTCATGGTTTTGATTTTTTTATGTTTAATATCTTGCCAACCTTTGTAAATGCATGGACATTGTTATTTGTGCTTAGAGCATTTTCCTTGCATTTCTTTGTGTTTCAGTTTTACCTCATGTGGTCCACCCACAAAGCTTACAAATCCAGACCTGTACTCGTCAGAGGTTAACTTGTCGAAGGGAAGGCACTCTTGGCGCTCCATGTTCGTCATAGAAAAAAGAATTTTTCAAGATGATTGAAGTACTCGACTCAGACGACATAACCAGTACCATTTCTCAACAAACACGGGCATCACGGGAAATCAACAAAAGTTTCCTGAAGTGGAAGACGAGCTCAGCAGCCATTCTGGCTCGTGCTGAGGCCAAGTCCTTGAAAACAAGAGAGGAATTCACCCAGAAAGGGATCCATATTCGTCAGCAATGCTTTTCTTCTACTTGGAACAGGAAAGGAGTATGCAGGGCAGAGCGGAAGCAGAATTTTCAGAGTCAGTCGCCTTGAAGGAAGGGTGTACCAATATCCCGGAAGATTTGCAGTTGCCAGTTCTTGACTCCGCTGTCCCAACCAGAAACTATATATCCCACCACTTTAAAGAACCTGAGACGGAGTTATTTGAAGCTAAAACCAAGCTTTCAAGATCGAAGAAAAGTCCCCATCACAAGTTCAGCCTGTGATACAGGACAAAAAGAATGATGTTAAAACCAAGCCCGCACTACCATCACAGCCCATCCCCAAAGATAACAGGCTACCGGAGCCCCTTAGCCCACCTATCAAGGAGAGTCTCGACTCCATTAGCAACATGTTGGGGAAAAAAGAGCTGGTAAAGAGTGGAATCAGCCACACGAGGAGTTAAACCTGGTTCTGGATTCCCTTGAGGGTGAGACAAAATTGTTCGTCCAAAAGATCTATGCCATCCACATTGACATGGTCTTAAGCGAACTCGGGAGTATCTGGAAGAAAAAAATGGCTCCCCAGAACTGGACTCCTCGAGGGTATTGCAGCCCCTAGCGTAAATAGGCCTATTGCCAAAGTGGCCTCAGAACAAGTGGCGAGAAAAGGGGTCCGAATACAAGAAGCAGCATGCAATCCTCTTCCTTTCTTCTTTTGAGGAATTTGTGAAATTCATCCAGCACCATGCCAGAATACAAAACGACCCGAGCCTCCAGTTTTCTAATGCTGTCAAGAGTGCACCTGAACACTCTTCGTCAAAGCCTTCTTCCACAGTAAGAAAAACTGGGGTGAAGGAAAGGTCTGCAGCAAAGGAGACATTCTGTTGCCCGATACACGACACATCACACGATCCGCAGGGCCTTCCGAGGGAAATTCCAGATGAGAAGATATCAATTGTGAAAGAGAATCGCCTGTGTTTGAAGACCGATGTTTGAGGACCAACTACATCCTTAAGAACTGTAAGACCCAAGTGAGATGTGACATCTGCGGCAAGTCCCATGTTAACGTCATGCACAGGCCTGTACCCAGTCAAGATGTTCCGCCAGCGTTAAATAAGACACCCCTTACCAAGGAGAACGACAACCGGCCCCAGGTAATCGTCACACCTAAATGCACTAGAGTATGTGGCAACGGTTTAAAAAAAAAGCCGGTCATGCACCAAAATTTGGTTGGCAAAAGCCTACCTGGAAGAGAAGCTGGGCCATGTTATCACCACATTCGCCATCATCGACCACCAAAGTGATGGTTCCCTTATAAACGATAGTCTTCTTGAGAGATTAGGAGTAGAGCAGAATAAGTCAACGTATGCTGTCAAGATGGTTAATGGCCTCCAGGAAATCTATGGTAGAAAACGTTTCGGCCTAGGAGTATGGACGGCACAGTTTCTGCTCTACCGCCTACGCTGTTTAAGTGCAACAACATTCCTGGAGATGTGGCGGGATCCCCACACCAGATTTGACAGAGGCTTGATCACTTGAAGCCAATTGTTCCTATGATACCCCTGAACAAAGATGCCGAAATAGAAGTACTACTTGGCAGAGATGCTCCGCAGTTCCACAAAGTGAGAGAGGTGATCAACGGCAAAGATGACCAGCCATGGGTGCACCGTCCCCGACCTAGGCTGGGTAATTGTCAGCGAGATTTGTTTAAAGGGCGCCCACATCCGGGCAGACAATCAACACAACCTTCATCAATATGTAATCAGCATTAACTTTAAGTAAGTTAAGCAGACTTGATCAGATGAACCAGCTCCTGGGCGTACTGATCAGGCCCTGAGAGGAACCAATTGCAGTCACCGCAGACGTCAAGCATATGTTTTATGCCTTCAAAGTCCGAGAAGACCACAGAATATTCCTACGTTTCCTATGGTATGAGGAAAACAACCCGATTGCAGCCATTGTAACTTAATGCATGACAGCGCATGTCTTTGGAAACTAAATATCCCCAGCTGTGGCCATCAGTTGCCTAAGAAAAAACTGTGAAGAAGGTGAACCAGAGTTTGACACCGATGTGAGGGAGCTGATAGAAGGAAATTTCAACATGGACGACCTGCTTATGTCCTTACCAATCAAGGAAGAGGAAGTCGACGAGAATCTCCTGTCCACTGCCAATAGCCGTCTGCACAAGTTCTTTTCCAGCGATGCTAATGTCCTGGCAGCATTTGAGCATAGCAAGTTGGCCCCAAACCTGGCTCCAGCTGACCTCTCCAGCAAAGATGAAAGCACCGTTCGGCGTACATTGGGAGTATCCTAGGACCTGAAGGCATACTCCACCTTTCAAATAGCAGAACCGTATGCCAACGCATGCACCAACAGGACGGTGCTGTTCAAAGTCAATGAAGTTTTGACCCGATTGGGTTGGCAGCACCTGTGATCTTCAAGTGGGAAGATGCTGCTGCAAGACATGACACAAGATGGCGATGGCTGGGATGATCCACTCCCAAGGGAGCTGCTCCAAGACTTAGTGATATGGAGAAGGTCCCTGATTGCCTTGACGTATGTGTGAGTTCCTCGCTCATTCCCAACCGCAGAAGTAGTGAGAAAAGAATTACATACTTGTGGGGGTCCTTTAAATAAGGCCATAGGTGCAGTCTGCTACCTGAGGACTGTTGGCATCAACGATTAAGTCCATGTCCAGTTGGTGATGGATAAAGAAAAGCTGCCACCTAAAGCAACCGTCACCATCCCACGCCTTGAGCTCCATACATCAGTTCTGGCTACAGAAATTGAAGACTATGTCACCCAGGAACTAATGACCAAACTTGACGAATCTAAGTTGTACTGCACTTACGTGTGCAACCGAGTAAACCAGTCACTCAAAACCTCTAAGCCTGAGCAGTGGGCGTATGTCCTGTCAGAGATAAGCCCAGCTGACCTAGCTTCGAGGTCTACTCCGGCAGCAGAGTTAAGTGGTTTCATGTGGATTGCCGGACCAGAGTTTGTGATGCAAAAGAACCTGCCAACGAGCCACGAGCAGATAAATTCTTCAGGATGACCCAGAGGTATCTCCAGAGAAGATAAGCTGCAACAATTTGTCTTGACCGATGCACCCCTCGGCAGTGAAAGATTTGCCAGATTTTCTAGTTGGAATTCAGCAATGAGAGCCACTACCAGCTTGATCCACATTGCCAACTCATTCAGAGCAGAATCCGACTGCAAGAGTTAGCATGTCTGTGAGAAGGCAAAGTCCATCAAAAAGCGTCTCTAAGCTGAGACCATCATAATAACAGGTGTGCAGAGTGAAGCCTTTGCTGCCAAGTTAGCCGAATGAAGAAGTGGGAAGTTGACCAAGAAAAACAAGCTGGCTTCGCTCAATCCCTACCTTGACAGAAACAGGGTACTCCGAGTCGGAGGCAGACTGCAGACATCTCAACTACCACACAGAGCAGCACACACAGCTGTACTACCAAAGAACAACCATGTCACAAAGCTCATCATCACGCAGTTCCATCAGCAGTGCAGCCACCAAGTTCGATACATTACATTGGGTACGATAAGGAATGAAGGTTACTGGGTTCTTGGTGGCCAGAGGCAAATATCCAAGGTGATCCAAGGCTGTGTGGCATGCAAGAGACTGAGAGGTAAGCGTCAAGACTCCTGCCTAAAATTTGTTGGTGCCTGTAATGAACTTGAACAACAGCTCCAAGACAAGGAACCTATCAAAAGGTAACTACTTACCCGGGGCTGCCAGTGGGTTTTCAACCCTCCCCATGCATCGATTATGGGTTGGGCTTGGGAGCGAATGATCGGCATTTCCCGCCGCATCCTAGAAGATGCGAGATGTCAAGCCTAGCCAGCTGACCTATGAAATCTACACAACTCTTATGGCAGAAGTCGTTGCCATAATAAACTACCAACCGTTACTGCCAAGTAGCGACACACCAGAGCTCCCCTATACCTGTCGCCCAGTATGCTGCTCACTATGAAGCCATTCCAGGTGACAGCCCCAGACGGACCATGTGATCCCAAAGATCTCTTGAGGAGCCATTGGAGACTCGTTCAGCATCTATCTAACATGTTCTGGGACAAGTGGCAGAAGGATTTCCTACCTCTGCTACAGACTAGAGTTAAATGGCAGCAGCCAAAGAGAGACCTGAAAGATGTTGTCATCGTCAAATGTGTCTCCCGGCAATACGACTGGCCTCCCGGCAAGGCTTTTGGCTTTGAAGCAAGTGGAGACGGACACATCACCAAAGCCAGCATGGAGATGGTAGCTGCAGACCAGAGGAGCCCGTTCCTACAACCAACCCGTGAGTTGGTGAAGAAAACGTTTTTGCAGCCAATAAGCGACTTTGTCCTTCTGATTCACTCGGAGAGACTGATCGCCATGGACTCATGAGCTTGGACTCTACCAGATGCTACTTAGACATGTAGGCACCGCGTATCAAGTGTTTTCTAGCTGTTTTCATATTTACTGTTCTGATTATTATTAACCTTTTTTACTGTTTCATTGTAACCTTATTATTTGTATTCACACTGTACGTGATGATGGTATCACCACGGGGGATGTTATGTTCGCCCCTGACAGTGTGAGTTTCGGTTGGTTGTAGTTGTAGTTGGTCCTTGTGGTTTTTCGCTTAAGCTACGCAATTGTTCAGTCACACCAAGTTTCCATTATATCTTGAGACCACTCTGTCTTACACCAGAGACCACTGGTGAGTTTAAGATTCCATTTATAACTGTGTTAGTGATCATTGTTCGTTATTTGATGGGTAATTTGTAGCGTAATTTTCAGTCACATTTTGCCGCCATGATATTCCGTATCGCATTAATATTTTTTCTTGAGCCTTCCGAAAACTAAAACTATTACATGTCCTTGAATTGTTTCAGTTTGTGGTCTTTTCACTGCTGAACTGTGGAGAGATCAGGTTGCGCAGTGTCCTTATGAATTGTGTCCCTTTGTCCGGTTGACGTTTGCTTCTTGATCTCTTTGTCAACTGGCTCTGCTATTGTCAAACTCTTTTACTTGTGTCCAAAATTGTGTAAATTTTCTATTGGGGAAATCCTAAATTGTGCCAATTTTCGATGTTTATTTGGAGTATCTTGATCACCGGAGAGGCCAATCCCTAACTTAAAGCTTAGGCGTACCCCACCACCGTAGGGTATCACCACCCCACGTATGAACGTGACGTTATAATAGGTTAGGAATTTAGTTTTTGTGTGCCTGCCTAAGCACATACACTCGCCATTTTTCCACTAATAAATATTAACATTGTGAATATTCATGAGCTAGACTCCTTATTTGGAATTAGTTTTTCCTTATCTGGAAATTGCAGTAGGGCTGCAAGGTTACAGTGTATTTAAGAACTCTACTTTTTCCTTGTGTTAAGTTGCTGATTTCGGTAATCCAGACCCGTAGGCAGCTTGAGGACACTTTATCTCCCAGAGAGCACAGTTCTGTATGATAATTTTCATAGATTGTCTTATGTGATACTTACAATCCCTAGGAGCTTTTTGAGACGATTCTATGTATTTCCCTTTTCGATATTTCTTTATACATGTATTGATATCACTTTCTTGATCTGTAAACTTTTCCTTTTTTTATGTTTTTGGATTCTTTTTGTGTTTAATTTCTTGCCAACCTTTGTAAATGCATGCACATTGTTATTTGTGCTTAGAGTATTTTCCTTGAATTTTTTGATTAAGTTTTACCTCATGTGGTCCACCCACGACACAGGAATGAGAATAAAGCAGTCAAAGTTCTCAAATCCTGTACTAGTCAGAGGTTGACTTGTCGAAGAGAGGGCGCCCTCAGCGCTCCATGTTCGTCATAACCCTGAATCGTCCAAACTCGGTAGGAGCAAAACAGACTTATATGTGTTGTCCAAACAGAAACACAACCTGGAAAGTCCTGTTAGCGGCTTCCGCCTAGCTTCTCTACCAAATAATAAACAATAACAAGAGCAACTTCAATGGAACATTGCGATCAGGGCTAAATTGTATTCTCTACTCATTTGCTGGCGCTGCTGATTTCGGCTGCCAAGTTGTTCTTTCTATTGTTCACTTTTACGCATCTTTCATCTGCTCACACTCTCTTTTATATTGTTCGTTTTTACTCATTTTGTTGCTCAATCAGAGACCGTTTGAAAACAAAAAGGACATGCTAATATTGCATTTATAAATAGAGACATCCTGGACATGACATCAAAACTTTATGTCAGGAGATGCCCTACAGCATATTGGATAAGTGGCAAGGAACAGCTCAGATTTTGAGTATATGGCGCCCTCATCAGTTGCTCTCCATGCTTGACAATGCCATTATCCATGCTTGAATACTTTAAACAAATGCTACCTTCTTACTTCATTTGAAAGCAAACTGAGCAAAACTGTGTACGTTAAGGTATCTTGATTTAGAAACGAATACAAACAAAGTGGCAGTTTTTGTGAAGCCTAACAATCACCAGGTGTTGACTAACCGCATGCACAACTGACTACCCTGAGGGCACGGAAATGTAAATTCGAAAGTCCCGACGAACTAAAGTTTAACCCAGGGACAAAGTTCCTTTTGGGTTAGCAGAAGTACCGTGATTAATTATATCTGCTGCAGTTTTTTGCATGGTCAGGCCTGGAACAGACAGCTTTTAGTTACACCTGTTGGCCAGTTAAAGACACGTACAATGTTTAGCGACAACATTATTGCAGTAACGAGAGTTTTGACCACGCTTGCAGCTTTTGGTCTGACCGCTTTTTCCATAGAACTTGACCACGGTGAGTCCTCTTCATTTCATATCCTTAAGTGCGTGCCAGCTATTTAATGACGTTGAACGATACATACGTGTGTATAATCAATGAGAACACGATTGAACATCTTACGTCCTAATAACTTGGCTGGCTATGCCCAGCCCTTTTCAAACTATGCTTGTAAGCATGCCAATGAAAACCACACATTAACATATACCTGTGAAACGTTATTCATTATTTTGCAACAAATGATTTTGATATTACAGTCGTCTGAAGTTCAAGGTCTCACGCGTCTGTGTCAACCTGGGTGCATTGGCCACTTTATTAAGATGGGCATTGTGACCGAAATGTCTCAGAAAAGTGGGCATTGTGCGAGAATGGCATGACGTACCAATTTTCTTGACATTGGTGTCAATTATAGTGGAAAAACACCTTAAAGTTTATTTCTCCAAAAAATGCATTGCCGGGATTTTGGAGAAAATGCCGAGGCCACTTTAGGTTTTAGGCGAAATTGAGTGCTTTTTTTATGTTAGCTCGATGCAGGGATGCGCCATACTCCTCAGGATAAAGTAGGTTTTTTCGAAGTGTGGTTACACATGCGAGGAATCTACAGGTTCACACATTCCCTAATTAGGTCCAACTACACTGACAATGTTCAAATTTGTTGTGGTACTCTGCTATTTCTCAGAATCCTCCACTGAACTATCAGAATTATCCTGAGGCATGCATCGTGTCCCAATTTACTCAAGAATTACTGTTAGTGGTTAATCAGGTTTAAAAAGGGAAATGTGTGAACTTATAGCATAACTTCATTTTTGTGCCACCACGAAGCAATCTCCAGCTGTTAAAAGCCTAACCCCTAAAAATGCTTCCAAACAAGACACAACAAAAGCAAAATCAGTTACAAGCAAAACTGAATAGAAACAAAATAATTACATCAGCGAAACAGAAAAATAAAAACAAAGTTGACTATAGACCTCTGACACCAAATTTCACATTCAGGATTGTCCTTGATTAAAATACCTTGAGTATAGGTTAATGAACTAAAAGACGTGGAGGGTTGCACAAGCTAAGGTCTCTCTGTCTTCAAGCCTATGAAAATTTAATAACCATAAACCAACTAACACAGAGAAACCGAATGTCTGAAAAAACAAACATGTGTTCGATTTGGGCTTTTTTTAAATGAGGGGGTCCCATTTGTTCAGATTTTTATCTTGAACTAAATCCTATCATTTCTGGGTATGGTTTGGGGAACTTCTTTCAAATCAGTTTACAGAATGACAACTTTTCCTCTGTGCACGATAGAAAACTGGAGAGAGTTCAAGTCGGCAATAATGCAAGGCAAGATCTCCAGCGGAGGGCAGAGAGCTGCGTGCAACGAACCCTTTGTAAGTCCAACCCATAAAGCTATTATAGCTTATGTTACCTAACTTCAATTCCAAAGGCCACATCAGCACAATCTCACTAGTGCACGCTGGAAAACGCCCAAATTAAGGTCTGTACAACTCCACTTCAAGGGTGGATCCAGAACTAGTAGGCTGATTTACAGGTGTTTTACACTTTTTAGTATAAAAAAAACAAAATAGCACCAGGGAGTCGTTTTGAGGGGGCACGGACCAATCTGCCCCTTCCCCAAAGCCGTCCGGGCCGCCTTAACATTTGCCCAATCCGTTACAGTTGCAAAAATAGAAAGAAAGAGCTAGTTTAATTTGTGCGTTGAAGCTTAGCTTTTCACAGCCTGGTTTATGCTTGCTGAGATGATCGAACGAGTGCTCACAAGGTACAAAAATGTGCAATTTAGAATAACCTGAAATGATGAAACGCCTGGTTTATTACATTAGTGCGTTTCTTCTTTGTTTATTTCATCAGTTTTCCGTTGCTGTAACGATGTAACGATAGCACGTGGAAGAATAGACTCTCCACTCAGAATTCTTAATTGTTTGAACTTGAAATCAATCGTTCCACGTTTACTGACTAGTTAATCTGTGCTGGTGATCGGGGATGCCTTCAATCTGACTTAAAGCGGGGGGGGGGATATTGCAGGACACCATTTGACCCTAAGGTCCTGTTTAAGATACAAATGCCTTTCAATCTTACATAAAATTGAGATTTTATTAGATTTTTGGTACTTTTTTTCCCTTTTCTTTACTACTGAGTACATTTTGGTTGTTGGGAATGTCGAAAAGACCTCAAGCCCCTCCTTTTCATACTACAAAAAACAATGGAAGATGATCCAATAGCCCATCTTTCTGATCAGAATATGATGGGGGATTATAACCGCTTGCTTTTGGAATTTACAGCCCTATTACTGGCGTTGACAAGTTAGCTGACGAATACTAGTGATTCACAATAGAGCGCCTTTAAAAGTTTGCAAGCGTTGGCCAATCACAATGTGCGAAATTCGTGGGCCCTTTCCAAACGTGCATTGGGTCGACAGATTTCGCGCATTGTTATTGGTCAACGCGTTACAAACTCTTGGAGGCGCGCTATTGTAAATAGCCCATATTGAGTGTGTCAGAGACGGTGCCGGGTGAAATACGAAGCCTGCTCAGACACATAAATGAGGCTACGTCCCATGCAACTCGGTATCCGTGACGCGTGCACTTAGAACAGATATCTCGTATGCACTACATCGTATGAAGCACACGGAAACTATTAGGCGACTTTCACCGGCTGTTCTTTAATATAATCAGTGCATGATTGAAATGAAAAGAAAAATGAGTCTCTGAACCTACATTTATCACTTGTATGCTTTTCCAAGGCAAGATTAGGTGTGGATGTTTTTTTTTTCCTCGCAAGGGTCGAGCAAAACGTATTTTGTGAGCTGGGGAAAATTTCTGAGATTTTTATTTCTTTTGACCTTTTATTGCCTTTTATGTATATTACCCTTCAAAAAAGAAGGGTGATGAACATTTGGTATCTTTCAACGCGCTTTTAAGGGAAGTTAATTAAATAGACCAAAAACCTTTGTTCTGTCATAATTGTTTTCGGGGGTGGGCACGTATGTTCACCCCTTGTACTTAGTTTGTGGGCATACGCTGAACTTCGGAAAAGTCGTGGTCACTTTCTATTGCTTTCTAATAAGCAATAGAAAGTGACCACGACTTTTCTGAATTTCAGAAATTTTGGTATAATGTTTGCCGGTAGGCGTCGCCATGTTGGAATGGCACCAACATCCATCTGTGGAGATCTCCCGCCTTGTGTAAAAGTTTACTGCATTTATACCTGAGTAACATAATTAGGCTTCAGATTTCGTTTTTTGATGTGTTTCTTGTTAATCATATGTCACATTTAGGAGGAAATGGGGTGAAAAAATAATGTCTTTGTACGTTACCTTTCCGAGCGTAAAAAGGATATTTTAAACTCAAAAATTTGAACTGTTCTCCAGTTTTTCCACACATGCTGCATATCTTGATAATTGAAAGAGTGTTTTAAAAAAGGTTACCATGTTATGTTAAAGCTATTGCGAGTTGGCCTTTGCTAGTTTGATCAATTACGGTGGTTTAATGTTATCTGGTCAATTTTTAATTATCTGGTTATTTCTGTGAACTTCATTTGTTTGTATTTTGTTAAAAATAATGGTCTCTATCCGCGGAAAGAAGTGTCGGAACGATGTCCGACGTTGCCTACCTATGAATCCACAGTATAGTAATTGAGTGCGCATGCGCTAACTCTCAACTAAGCGGTGCACAAGGGCACGGTAGAGATCATACGTAGGGAATGGGGCCAGCATGGCCCCCGTTGTCCCCTCCCCGAATCCGCTGTTTATTAGACTGTCTGTTTTATCATAGGTTTGTCTGGCTATATTGGTATATATTTCTTTCAAATTCGCAGATTCGTATTTGCGAATTCATTGAATGGAGCCGATCTTAATTCTACACATTTACAATTAATGCAAAATGTGCTTTGTCATATAATTCCCTTTGTTCAATCTAATTCAACCAAGGAACACGCATTTCTGAGCACACGTTTTGTCTCGTTCACGTCTAAAAATATCATTCAGAAAATATAGGCCTAAACCTGTCTTTTGCCTCGAAATTTGAAACCAAGTTCGTTCAGTTTTGTCAATCATCATAGTTTCTTGCAAATGGAGCCAAATGGTCGTACATTAACAGGAGGAAAACAAGATACATTCATGTTATGTTAAAATGTTCATTTTTTTTTCAAGACTAAAGGAAGTTCACGTTAGGGGTTTTCACCTTTGATGTCAATCTGTTGTATTGGCAAGGGAAATGCTAAAGCACACACAAAATGAATTTACTGAAAAACAGTTTCAAGTGATTTCCGTAGTACAAGACGAGTTTGAACTCTGAGCGTCTCCATTCAGCGACAGCTTTGGCAAAATTTAAAGACCAGTCTTCTCGAAGGGCCTTTTAAAAGTTGATACAGAAAATCCAAACCTATTAGCAAAAGAGTGCATCGGTTTTCCAGTTGCACGTGAAAGGTGTCGAGAACGAAGTAGAAGATTTGAATTGAGGAATTGGACTAAAAAGATTTTAATATAGCCTGGGAAACCTTCAGCATTCGTATTACTATAATTATGGAATCAAGCAGCATTTCATAAAAATAAACAGTGGCCATTACTTAAAAACAAAGTGGTGCCCATTGGCCTGGTTTTATCCAGCCAAGGACAAATTCTATCGACTAAAATCTCTGAAGGGAGGGATAAACGTTGTCAACGAGAAAAGTACAAATGGAGTGAGAGGGTGACACATAATAATACCAGGGGAAAAAAAGAACGCCCACAGTCAATATCTTTTTATGCTATTCTAACAAGAAAACAAAACGAAACATGGAAAAGATCGATCAGCCGAGCGTTAATTAAAATTCTGTGACATCTGCAAAATCGTTTTTGTTTTGTTTTAGTTTTTTGGAAAAGGCTCCAATTTTGCATGTGAATGTGATATCTTTAGTGATCAACGTTTAGGCTTGTGTCTATTTATGGAACTTGATTGTTGAAGTTTGTTTGGGGATAAATATATAAATTTTCACCCCATTTAAAGGCAGTTCCAATAAATTGATTACCTTTTAATCAGTGCAACATCTGGTACGAAGCACTGTTACTTCAATATCCACGCTCTTAATTTCAAACTACATGAAATTCACTGAGCTTTCCATACCATTACCTGAAAATATTACCGATTTTAGAGGAATGAGGCAATCGATTTAATACCTTAAAAATATTAATTGGTTCAATTTTCGATTCCCCTTGCCCCATCTAAAAAAATGAGAACCCGAAGTATTTATTCCTTTTAAAAAAAGAAATGTGCGTCCCATCCCTCAAACATTGCAGCTGTAGTTTAGCAACATCACGAGATACTACACAGATAGCAGTGTTTACTATTGGTGTATTTGCCGGTGATATCCGGCACTCAGCGAGGTAATTGCACTCTGAACACACAGGCCTGGCACCATTACGCGATTTGAACAAACCTTTGGTCTAAGATAATTGCTGATAAACTTTATTTGTGCGAGTCCCGGTGTCAAAACGTGCGGGGTTGAGACAACCAAAAAACACGATTGACGCGTGACTCAAGTGGGTCAGGAACTTTATTAAGCTAGGCTCTGTGAATCAAAATAAGCGTCAGAAAATTGGACAATCTAGGGAATTCCGCTATTTTCATATATCCAAAAAATGACATTAGCATACAGAATATGTATAGACTGGGCCTTATATCTATAGATTACAACAATACGAAATATACTAACGACGTCTAGATTGTCAAGACACCTGCCTCACTTCATTTATTTTCCATTTATTGGTACGCAGAAACATAGAATGCTTTTTGACTGTGACGTAGAGACTTCCAGTCAGGTGCCGAAATCGGGTAAGATTCGCTTTAGATGATAGTCCCTTGGCCCTATGGCTACTATACCATAGCAGACACCTCAAAAGTAATAATGGATCGTTCATTTCGTTTTGTTCATCCACTTTCAAAATTTAGATTTGCTATTCCGAACCGAAATTATTCCAAAACAGTTTTACTTATAACGCTAATAGTGACGTTGGCCAAGCTAATGACAATTTAGGTCAAATTTCTGGAGTATATGTTGCATGCGAGCTGTGCAGTGACATGCCACACGCAGGTTCAAAAGGACAGGCTCCAAAGTACTCTTTTATTTACAAAACTGGAACGAAACGTTTAATAGTCTTGCTCCTACAAGGTTACAAGGATAGAATAAAAACAAATCTTCCATATTTCCCACAATTACTGTAAGGCTTCGAATATGACAATAAACAAAGGCCTGTAACGTGTGTAAGCGAACTCGGAATACTGAACTTAATTAAGGAGAATTACGTGATGTCGTCGTGGTGAATAAAGTGCACTTTCGTTTCTCTAACAGTAATATATATGCAAACTCAATTTCTATCGGTAACATGTTACGGAGCACGCGTTTTTGCATAAAAATCATAAAGATTACATGTTTTTAATTTCCCCAACTTCTTCACAAGGGTTGGGAATCTATTGCACGTGAGCATTCATCAGAACATAGCTGCCCCGCTCGATAAACCGTCTGAAACGCTGACAATTCTTTTGTTGTCTTGTATAGTCCACATGCTGACACCAGCAAATGTCAAGGTTATTGGAGCCATTGGAGACTCAATCACGGTATGTTATGTGTGAAAGGACAATTGTCTTCTATTTCTTCTTTCTTCTTTTCAAAATTAATGCATTCTGGAAAATCAGTTTTCTGGGTCACTTGACTTACTGGCGTGGTTCAGCGCTTCCTCATCTTGCCTTTGATTCTCATCTGTGGGGCGCAGTTAATTTGCCAGGCAGGTTTGCCTTTCGATTAAAGTAACATATTGCGCGGCATATGTTCCTTCGACCCTTTCCGTTACTATTCGTTTATGAAATTGGATCCTCGAAAGCTTAGCGGCATTTGGAATTTTCAACGCAGACTTGTGTCTCAGTTAACCTTATTTTGAACTCATGTTTCACTCTATCAAAGGTTGTCTCGCTGCCCTTTGGGAGTTTTATGTTAAAGTGATTTTCCATAATATTGAAGGGCAAAACTATGGTGACATCATAGGAAGAAAGCCTCCATGTTTGGTTTGTGCACAAAACCTCCTGTATTTTCAAAGTTTTCCAAGCCTAAATTTTCTTGTCTTTGGTGATTCATTGTGGGGTAAGTACATAGCAATAAAGTAACAAACAATCAACCCCTTTTCAGAAATGTTTTCAATAAGAAAATTCAGCGTTCACAATTATAACAGAAAAACCAACGCACTGAACCATGTCTTCCTGGATTATATCACAACGAAAGCGCCCTCAAAGTCTGGACAAGCACAGATAATTTTATTTGTTTTAAAAGTATACACTTTTCAATGTTTTTAATCTAATAGGGATGTCAAATCATTTTCTTTCATTAATTAAAGAACAGTATGAAATTGCAGAGAAATTGTATTAAAACTGAAATTCATCGCAGCTACACGTTTAAACTGTTGATATAACTCCTCGTAGTCACATCACATTTTCTAGTCTCAAACTCCTTCATGTATTTTCTTGTCTTTATTAGGCTGCAAATGGTGCCCTTGCATGTAATTTGTTAGAAGTTGTCAATGAATATCGAGGAGTATCGTGGAGGTGAGATTTCTAGATAAAAGAAAAATAATGTCACTTCATTGAACTGTTTTTAGACATTTTCTGAAAATGACCCACGGGGTAATTATTGAAATTGCATTTAATTTTGATCTCACCTTTTCTTAGTATAAAAGGTTCTGGTACTGAATGTTTTCCGGATAGAATTATAAGGATCAGTTTCAACAGGAATCACCTTTTGTTGTGTTTCAGTATTGGTGGAGATTACAACCTCACAGAGGCTCTCACGTTACCTAGTGAGTATTCTCCCATTAGTCCAAATTTTGTGATTCCAAGTTGGTAAGAATTTGTGAAAAATTAACTTGAGACAAAAATCAAATTATCGAGACTGAATAAACTGCTAACTGTAACTTTTAGCTCTGCCTTTCTATAGATATTTTGAAAAACTACAATCCTGAACTGATGGGATACTCGCTGGGAATAGGAAACGTCACCTCAGACATATCGAATTTCAACCTCGCTGTCCCGGGTTCAATCGCCAGGTAAATTCAGGAGGAAGGGTAGGGGATGTTCCCCCCACCACCTTCCCCATGCTCTTTATAACTCTACCCCCACCGGCCCAAACTTACCCAGCCACCTTAAATACCCAGCTGGCTTCATCTCCTAAACCCGTCGCCCTGAAAAAAATTTGATTTGCAGGGCATGGAGAAGGGAATTTTGTTCTGAACTTCCTCATGTCTGCTGCAGACCTTCTACGAGAGTAATCAATCAAATGAAAACAAGTCAGTTCCACAGCCACTGATTCCTGGGCCCGCCTACAATAAGTCACCCCTCACTGACAAGTGATTACTGTTGGACAAACTGGTATATCCTAAGCTTTGTCTTCTGGGGTAAACGTTTTCAGTTCTGGTTGTCTTTCTTCAAGTTCCAGCTCTCATAATCCAACTCATTTAGTAATTTTAAAGGCGACATTGTGCGAACAGCGCTTGAAAGACGGAAACCATTATGTTCAGATTTCCTGATCCCTGAGGCTTAAGTTATGTCGAAAAGTATAGAAAAATTAAAACTAAAAAACAAACACGCTGACCCGACTACCATTCTAGTCGCACATACGTGATTCGCTCTGCAAAAATGAGTCTTAGTCGCCAGATCCACTTTTTGAGTTTTCATTCGTATTGGACGAAGCAAATTCAGTTTCTTGTTTTGATGTATCACTCAGTTTGGCATGTTAATGAAAGTGGATACTCCATGGTGACAGATGCTGTGGGTTCCCATTGATTTACACTGTGCAAAATTATTCTAAAGGACTTTTTTACTCAAAAGTGCCTCTAGCAACTTAAGACTTGTTTTCGCGGAGTGGGTCACACATTTGCAACGTTTTATTGCCATAACTGTGTCAGGCCGTAATCCAGACACTAAGATTCGTACTCATTATCGAACTCTCAGTCGACATTTTCTGGTTCTCAGCCTTCATTACTACGCTACCTTGGTATTCATTCAATGGGAACGTAGAAAGGGACAAAAATACACACTCTCATTATTTAAAATCTGGTTTTCAAACCGTAATATAAAGTTTCATTCTGTTGAAAGTACAATGAACTAAGCGAATATGGCGCTCTTTGCCAGTAGATTCCCAGTACTTACTC
This sequence comes from Acanthaster planci, assembly GCF_054643075.1. Taxonomy (NCBI): domain Eukaryota; kingdom Metazoa; phylum Echinodermata; class Asteroidea; order Valvatida; family Acanthasteridae; genus Acanthaster; species Acanthaster planci. The sequence goes on along the minus strand of NC_141777.1, from coordinate 10,832,432 downwards.
CCTTTGCAGTGACATGCCTGGGCAGGCCGAGGAACTGGTGAACCGAATCTTCAATCACCCCGACGTGGCCTATGCCGATGACTGGAAAGTGGTTACGCTGTTCGTTGGCGGAAACGACATCTGTGAGCATTGCGAAAACCCGTCCAACTACACTGTGGAGGATTACGTTTTCTACATCACCAAAGCTCTGGACCACTTACACGAGAAAGTAGATAGGAAATTTATATTCCATAGACATGATCAATTCCATTGCTGGCAGCCGGCTGACTTTTTATGACAAGATGTCTCTCAGATTTGATATTTAAAATACCTCACACATCAGTTATTTTTACAAGAGTTAGGGCATCAAGCCAACAGGTTGGGGTGTACGTCGTTATAATGTGTATGAAAGTTTTTTCTCCATGAAATGTTTCATTCCGACTGTAAAAAAGTGCCTTTTGTGTTCCCCAATCTTAAAGTTGCCTCGGACCTTCGTCAATGTCGTGGGCCTTCTTAACATTACCGAGCTGGTTTTACAAGAGCAGTTCATTTGCAAGCTTGTTCACAGGTAAGCCCCAACAACTTTTAAGCCACAAAATCAAAATCGATGTAGTACTCGACGAAGGAGTGAGCTGTAAGAGACGCAAAGAGCAAATTAATTGGCTCCACTATTTTTTCACTTTAGAATACTCTGTGGATGTATCCTCCAACTCTCAGAAGAGGAACGGCTGGCTCTTGAAGAACTCAACCGAGAATATCAAGTCAGTAATTTTACTCAAAATATAAGTGCACGTAGAAGCTCAATATCCAAAAGGAATCACGCGCTCTACCTGAAAATATTGTCCCAAACAGTTCCCTATAATTATTTAAGATGGTTTAAGATTTAAGATTTAAGTTGCTGTATGCATTAAAACTAGCAAATATTTATATAGTAGGAATTACGTTAACACTGGTAATAGTTTTGGCTATCGTTTACTGTGGCCAATTAGGATGGTCTAGAAGCACTAGTTAACAGCGGCAGGTATGACACCAGAGATGATTTCACTGTAGTATACCAGCCATTCATGGAGGAAACCAGATTTCCAGTTGGTGACGTGAGTATACATAACGTTTGTTCACCGCCCCCCCCCCCCCGGTGAAAGACCAAATAAATGAAGTGAATCCCGTCGTACATTCTGACGAAAATGGGCCTGCATTGCCGTGCCCCCATGGCAGGGATGAGTGTCTGCGCCGAACTCGTGAATCGGCGCACCTAAGCGGTGTTTACCAGACATTGGAGTTATTACACGAGCGTGAAGGGAGAGCTATAGCTCTCCCGCGGGGCCCCCAGAGACGACCATGTCATTACAGTAGCAGCGGCGAATAATGCTGCATATAGGAACAGCATCCACTACCCAATACGTGATAGATTTCGCAGCTATATATTAGATCTTTCCTGCTGCTTTGCAAGTCAAGACCAAAAAGAGACGTTATTTTTATGGCCAGGTGATATTCTCATTATGTTTGGCCTTACACGCACGTTACTTTCTTTTCAATCTTGTCAGGATGGTAAAGTAGACCAGTCTTACATGGCGCCTGACTGTTTTCATCTTAGTGCAAAGGGCCATGCGTTTGCAGCAAGAGAGCTATGGAACAATATGGTAATTCAGTCCTTTGGTATTTTTTATTACCAAGATACCTGAAACACTGCATACATTTAACCGAACATGAACTTTTTCATCTCAGCAAACCTTTTACTCAGAATCGATGTACTTTTGCGTCACTGCGTTTTTATGCGCTTTTGCATACAAAGAAAGCATGATCAACAAAACTTTAAAATTATACCACGTATTAAGCTTTATAAGCAGTTTATTTTTGTCAACTTTAGCCAAAATTTAAGTTTCACACTTAGTCATAACATCGAAAGCGAGTGCTCGGGAAATTATTCTGCAAAGAGCGTCCACGTACTCAGGTTGTAGACTTTTCGGTTGTTTTGAATATTTATGCATCGTTTTATGTATTTCTCTCAGCTGCAGCCAATCGGTCAAAAATCCTCGGCTTGGGATCCTAACGCAACTGACATTCCCTGTCCGACAAAGGTAAGTTCAAGGGACGAGACCAGAAGTCTTTCCAATATTTTGTCGATTTCTTTCTTTACTTTAAATTAATTGTGTGTTCGCTGTTTTTTAATAAGGGATAGGCCAGTTTATCGAGGCCTGTACAGGAAAGTTCCACGTGAACACAGATTCTTGTTAAAAAAATTCTTGCCATGAGTTTGCAAAAGTTAAACACCGGTACAATTCGTACAACCATTTTGTGGTGCAGTTTTTATAAGAGTTACATTAGGATTACAAATTAATCTACACAAGTTTGATCAGGGGCCAAATATTACTTAAGAATTATGAGTGGCCCTTGAGGCTTAATGTTAAATTGAAATGATAATTAATCAAAGCTTTCTACGGTTGAATGCGTTTATCAGTTACAGACAACTACGGAATTAATTCGTGTTTTGCACTTTACAAGAGGGGGCAACTTGTGGCAGATAAAGATTAATTAATTAATCGCAATTTTGTCTGATGTTTTCTGCAATTTCCCTAGGAAAGGCCGTATTTCGCTACAGCCCAAAACAGCCTGTTAACGACCTCGGAGTCCCATGTTACCAGCGGTGGTATCCGAACGGGCGGCGTACGTCTATGTGGCCAGCTGCTGTTCCTGCTTCAACTTGCTCTAGCTTTGCTGTTTTCCCTTAGTAACTGAACATCTATCTGGCAATGTAAACTCCTGCCTCTTCCTTGAGGATTCAACCCTCAACATTTACACATTCCACAGCAAACAAACTAAAGATAAAGGATTGTATTGCTCAGTGTGTGAAGGGCTTTCATGAGCGATGGTAAATCAATTTGGACAGACTGATATCAGCTTTCCGTGAGAAACATTTTTCTTTTACCACTGGTCACATGAAGAAGTTGACCGTTTTAAGCAAACGGTGCTGTAATACGTGCAAAGCTGTGGCCGGTTTTTCTCCTATTCATTGAATACGGGACCTTTGCCTCTTCATTTTATTACATTGGTCCCAATGCTGAAGTTCAGCTTATAGTCATCATGAAAGAGTGAAATTCGGTCGTTGTTGTTTTTTCAGATTCATAAGATGTGTCAAATTTGTCGACGTCTTTGCTATTATTGATATATTTTTTTTAACAATTTGTCTTTTAAGCGATTTTTGCTGAATTTACGAAATACCTCGTATTTGGTATATTGGAGATGATTGTAAGGTCGTTCCCTAGGCGTCCAAACAGAGCTCGTTCCTGGGCATCAAAAGACTATAAAGATAATTGTTAACACCGATGGAATTTCACTGCATTAAATCGCTGTATATTATTATATTATTTCTCGTAGACCTCCAACATTCTTCGTAGCAACTGAAATATGCTTGTAATGATCTGTAATTATAAACGTGAAATTTCCTTATCTTACTATCATAAATTAATTTAACCATAAAGCACGATAAGTGAAACAACAATGTGTGCCCGTCTTTTGTACATTTCCTTTTCATCATGCCCTGGGAAACTATAGACAATAAAAATTAGGCTTTAGGCCCGCATTAGCGGATCGAGGGTATGCCCACCCCATAAGAGCAGTCTTTCAGAGAAATAATCAGAAAAGAGAGATGTGGGGGACACTATTACTTCCTCTTCTTCGAAAAGCGTGTAAAATTCCGCAAAAATTTGCTCATCCCTCAGTAGAGTATAAAAGGCCACATACAGAAATGTCCAAATTTCTGCTTCAGGACACATTTCTCTCTCAATATCCTCCGGACCATTTCTCTTCAGGTTGACAGGGCTGGGCGGATGACGATCCTCTTAATGATATTCATTCGGTGTACGGCTGAGCATATTACATAGCGGAACCGAGACCACACAGGAGCGTATCAAGGTTTTGAGGCTGGGGTTGTCTGAAAGGATTTGACTTCTTTCCGGTCCTAACAAGCATCCTCCTTCAAGAGAAGTGTTGCTTCCGCTTCTTGTAGTGTTTGTGTTTTCACTTTCTTGAAACTTCGAAACTTGGAACAAAAACATATCAAGTCCGGGTGGATCTCCCCCAATCTGTCTGGGAACGCCATTTAGCCTATTGTGTACATCTTATTTCCCTAACATTAATTTTTACATACACTCCAAAAACTGACGATTTATTTTCAAAATTTAAGTTAACATTCATAAGGAGAGCGATGATACTCTCCAGCTTAAAGCTTGTAGTTGGGACTATTTTTCCAGAAAATTATACAGAAAACCAACAATGAGAAACAACGTTTGAGTGTCCAATATGACATTGTTTGAATGGATCATTCTGAAAACGTATAACCCGTCTAGATATTGCAAGTTCTGTCTTTTGACCCACAGCAGATCTGTGTCACCAGACTGTCAATTATGAGTTTGCGTGACCTGATGCGAGTAAATAAACACAGCCATCTTGTCGTCTGAAGCAATCTTCAATTTGTCTCCTAATTGCAGTCTTTGTTATTATTGCTATCTTCCAAATCCATAAAGTAAATCGCTAGATGAACTGGTTAAGTACAAATTATCTGATGACTGAGGAACATCACAACTGAAGTGTGTTAGTTGCTCTAGCGCTCTTGTGTGGCAACCGAGTTTTGTCTGATGACAACACGGTGTCTCGCGAAAACGTTGCTCGATTTTTTTCCTGTTGCTAAAATTCGTTAGTTTCATTTCAAGCGTCGTAAGTTTTGATTGAACGCCAGTCATGATTTACAGTGGCAGACCCTTCTTTCCAGTCTTTGTGTTCCTGGTGACAGTGGGAGTAGTGTATTCCGAATTGGTGCAAGGTAAGCACATCATGCGAAAATTGTATGACTTCAAGCTGCGCAGATGCCTAAGTCAGGTTGTGGAATTGATTTTAGCCATCACTTTAATTTCCCCTGTAAAGATTTGTAAACGCAATCTGGGACAAGGAATTGTACTCAGGATATTTGGGTTGGTCGTATTTGTATTTAAGTGCAGGACCTAATGAGGCTTCAGTTGTCTTACTAAAGTTCGATACCCCGTGGAATGCATTGCCGCACCATATTAAAATGGGGGGGTTACATTGTGTTTATAGTCTAACCATTCGTGCTCTTTTCGCTGGCCACTGTTTAATCTTCATTTTCATTTTATTGGAAGACCCTTGTTTGTCACGGGAGAATCGCGAAGGGATTGGCACAAAGCCCGTAGTGTGGTAACACAGCTAAAAGAAACCTGTGGGGATAGTAGGATTTCGTGTGTCTTTGGACACAAGTTGGGCTGTCAGGCCGGTGAGCAAGTATTTTGGCAGTGCAATCTGAACAAGATTGTAAATTGGGGATAACGACTTCAATTTTTCAACTGAACTACTTCTTCTTCTGTTAGAGGCCTACTCTTACTCTTGTGTCCATGTTTTAAATAACACAAACATTTACCCTGATTTTCTTTCCAATATCTTTAGATTTTGAGCATGATTATGATGGAGTGTTTGACCAAGACTACAGTGACTTGAACCGGACCATCCAGGATCTTATCACTTTACTGCCAGGCTATAACTGTACAGGGGATCCATCGTGGCCGGTAAGATAATAAAAATAAATATCCAAACCGATGGATGGATGAGCAAGCAGTATAGCAGAAAGCGTGAATTCAAACACTAGGATTGAAAAAAACAAATGATCACATGAATTGTGTTGTTTTTGTTTCAGTACGGCGAGGTGCAGATCTTTCCGTGTGAAATCCTTCCTCCTTCTCAGTCAGTTCCGAATTCAGGTGAGACTTCGAGTCAAACTGGGTGCTGTTTCGCCATTCGTGTACTAAAGGGGTGTATTTCAAGGAATTATGGGAATCTAAACGAGAGGGTAGGGAACGGCGATGGAAACAGGAAACGTGATTGTTGAGAAAACCCAAAGACGAAAACACTTTAGATGTGGCGTGATTACTGACACGTCTTCTACATAATGGGTACTGACATTTCCTGCAGCGTATTATGACCCAAACACACCTAGAAGGGTTATAAACTAACGAAAAGCTAACCATCCAAGAACTAACCCTTGACCAGATTGTCGAGGGTGGCAAACGTGTTTTTCGAGGGGGTAGGCAAAAACATGGACATTTCTTCACGTAGCCTTTCTTGGTGATGCTATATATTGGTGGATTTTTATATGGCATTTGGAAGAAAGGGAAGTAAATTAATCCTTTTCGGGGTTAGCCCAAGTTGACCCCCCCCCATCCGCTCTTAAACTGAGAAAAAAGGTAGTGACAGCATGCTTACTTCCTTAGGGGTGATTCTTTCTTTCTTTCTCTCTTTTGTGAAATTGTCAGTTCACAGGTTGCGTCCTGCTGACATCAATGTGATAGGAGCTATAGGGGATTCGCTTTCCGTAAGTAATCTGCAGAAATACGCAATGTGGATAGGTACTGTTAAAATTAAATTAAACAACAAAGCTAGCGATCTCCACTAACTGCAGATGAATACTGGTGTTTTTATCAGCCGAAAACCCTCGCGGACGTAGGATAAGCTACTAAATATTAAAGCAACTGTGCCGAGGTTTTTTCCCAAACCAAAGTTAGGTGGAGATGAGACAGTGCCGAGCGGCCGTACTTAACCAACTGTTATTTCTGTTTGTTACAGATTGGGCGTGTATCGCCCTTGGGTGAAAATTTAGCGTTGCTTTCATCATTTCGAAAATTGGTGGATTGGGTGCCAAATGAGGCCGCCCATAAACATTAGTTTGTAAAATACACAGGGTATGCAGTTATGGTGAACTGTTTATCATCACCATTGAAATGTGAGGAGCCATGATCTTATCAGGCTTGGGCATACGAAGTACCAACTCCGCCTGTATGTGTCATGTATGACGTATTATTAGTGATGTTAAGCCTATAAGAGAGCCATTGGGTCATCTGAAGGCAAAAAGCGATCCATTCGACAGATGCCATCTCGTATTTAAGTTTCTCAATAACAGATTGGTACATTCCACTGCTTTGCTCTTGTTCGTTTCAGGCTGCCAGTGGCGGTGGAGCATGCTCATTGCCACAGATGCTACTGCAATACAGAGGCAAAGCATTTAGGTGGGCCTACTGACATCAACCTTTCCCAAGATGTTTTAGGACCTTTCTAATTTTTCACTTTCGGAAATGACGCTCCATCTCTACCGAAGGTGGCAGTGTTTTTTATTCGTTAAACAACCACTGGCAAAACTACAACGTTTTTGACTGAGCGACCAACTCAGCAATGATATGGGACTGCAATTTGGAACTTCATTCAATCCTGTGTCGATAATAATTGAGTTTGCAGCTAAAGTGCTTTCTTTATCAGACTCTTTCAATCTAGCATTACTAAATTCTAAATCGTATGAGTTTACTCTTTGATACTCCGATTAGCTTCATTTTGGCCCCATAATGAGAGTATCCTCCTTGGAGAGAAAAATACATTGCCTGCAAGATGTACGCACTAAAATGTAGTCAGTGACAACTCATTGTAACATGACAAACAGAATGCTACTGTATGGCATCCCTGAGTTTCTTTTTTCTTCGTTTATTGTGGACCGAAAGCTTTATTTTATACTCATAGTTTGGTGCAGATGCATGACTATTCAGACATCGATAGCCTATTCAAAGTTTCAAACAATATTGCTTTTATTCCTTTCAGTCATGGCGGAGATGATAGTTATGAGACAGTCCCAACACTGGCCAGTAAGAGCATCCAAACGTATTTTTTCTTGACGGAGTTAACATTGTTTTTTTGTCAGAGACAAAGGAGCATACGGCATGAAAGGCTAGAAGATTTTAGAAAATGTCAAAGCTCATATCCTTATTCACTCTGAAAAGGAATCACTGAGTAGCGTTATTTTTTAAGGTCTTGGCCTGGAGAATCTAAGTTATTAAACTTTGTTGGCAAAAAACTACCATCGTTTTTAGCAGAATTTAGCAGAATTTAGCAGCGGTGTAAAACGTTCACAAAGTTTTGAGTCAAGGCTGGTTCACACTCCGGTATAATGCCAAAGCGAATCTTTCTTCAAAAAAGTTTCCAACAAAAAAGGGGCAGATCCGGGAATTTTTCCTGGGGAACGGTCAGACCTTACAGTTTTTAGTCTCTATTTAAGGACAAATGAGGAGAATCTGCAGAATTCTATCTTGCGTTCAAATTTCCTTCCTTTTCAAATTATTTTGTGCACTTTTTAACCTTTATTTGTCTCTGAGCAGACAAGGGGAGACGTTTCGACCCCCATCCCCATCACCAGGATCCTCGCCTGGCAAAAGTTGTATGAGTTGAAGTGTGTTCATTTTTTGGCAAATTTGCAGCGTCTGTATTTGATCTGACGTGACAAAATCGCGTTCGTGTTTGTTCGAGTGGGACCGGCCTGACGCTAGGAAAATTGTCAACTACTTATAAAGCAAAGCTCTTCTAGTGTTCATGTCATATTGGATGGGTTTTCATGTGCATTTTGATGAAACATTTGGTCTAAAGAGGCACAACAAATTATTCTTTCTTGAAGAGTTCTCAGTCCGACTCCTGTAAAGCCCAGAGATCGAGACTTTTTATAGTTATGGTAATTATTCACAATTTTTTCTTTCAACAGACATTTTTCGGAAATACAATCCCAACTTGAAAGGATACGGTGTTGGGACTGGAGGCTGGTCCTCGCAGAATGCTGGGATGAATGTGGCGATACCCGGCGCAGTTGCACTGTGAGTATATTCATGTTTACATCATTTGCGTAAATACAGGGGGGCATGCGTGGTGGAGTGACCCGTTCCCTACCGGTGCCTTCAGTAGTTACACCCCTCCCCGTTTCGAAATTTTGACATGTACACAACTCATGCATAAGCCAAAAAAACAAACAAACAAACAAACAAACAGAAAAGAAAAGGAATTGCATTCAGCACCTCCTGAAAAGAAACTGTGTGCGTATCTGGCCCCAAGCCCCCCTTTGAAATTTTCCTGGTTAAGTTTCCGGTTCACCTCCAGAAAAGTAGAAAGTCTGCCCAAAGGGAGCAAGTGTATCTCATTGTCTGTAGGCTATTGCCAATACACACTGAACCTATTGACATCCTCAACTGTCACAGCACTCGGAATTCTGGTAAGACGTCCGTCGTAACTGCGCGTTTTACCTTTCAAGTTTCCATTGAATGTCACTTTGATGATATCTCTTCTGCTAATGTCACAATCAGTGATATTCCTGAACAAGCAGAGAATCTGGTGCAGAAGATGAAGGACGACGCTAGCATCGACTTCGACAAGGATTGGAAGCTGGTGACAATCTTTATTGGGGGCAATGACCTTTGTGCAGTGTGTAAGGATAAGGAGAAATACTCACCGAGCGCGTACATCGGTAACATACAGCGAGCCATACGGGTGCTGCACGATCAGGTATGTCTGTGTGAACACTACTTGACAAATAATGAGGACAATAGAAACTGTACATTTCAAATAACGAAGATACTAAGCGACAATAGCCACAAACTATTCGAATTCTATTCTAACACCAAAAGATTTGTGAGTAAAAATTAAAGATCTTTAGAGACAGATCTAGCGAATCATTATTGGATATGGAAGAGAACTCGCTTTATCAGCGAGTTTCTTTTTCCTTGCTCGGCTCACTTATTCAAGAGAAACCTTTAGATTAATATAATCGGTAACTGGTCAGTGGGTCAAAGGGGTACGCACAAGGCCTGTATTATACAAGAGTGTCTGTGTACTACGCTATAAATCACAGAATGTTTCAATTAAAGTGCAGTTTTCAATACACAACCTAAAAGAGATTAAGAGTTTTGTACAAAGAAGAAAATACAAAGTAGCATAATGAACGTTTATGTTTACAAAGGAAAGCACAGGATCGACGTGAAGATTGTGGTCGACTGCTCCGCAGCGGTCGAATGATGATTAAAGGAAAACATCGGTAGGACCCGTTAATGTATTTTATTCTCTTACTGTTTTATACTCCTGCTGCAGTTACCTCGGACTTTGGTTAGTGTTGTGGGCATTCTTGACCTCCGAGAATTAAACCTGCTTCCCGGATTGCTTTGTGATATCAGCCACAGGTAAATTACTAATTCATTGCTCACGGTCGGTAATTGCTCACGTGTAATAAAAGAGCGCAGCACAACCAGATAAAAAAGAAGTAATGGGCAATATCAGTAAATGAACCCTCAAGACTTCCTTTGCATGTAGAACATCTCCTGCTCTACCTATGCAGTTGCGAAAGTTACAACATATGTTTTTTGTTATGGTCCTTTAAAGTTCATCACGCCCACCTGCGACAGCTGTCAGATGGAAAGTCAGCTTGGCACTGAAAATGCATTGCCGCGATATTGGGGAGAAGGTCGGGGAGGGCAAGGTGCATTCCGCCCCGGTACCTTTAGGGGTAATATCTGACCAAAAGTGGAAACAGATTGTTTTCTTTGATTCACAGGATCTTCTGTCCATGTGTTGCGAATGCCACGGAGACAGAGTTACAAAATGAGTGGCTACCAATTCTGCAGCAGTATCAGGTAGATCTTAGAGTTATTTTACATCATCATGTGACGCCATTCCTCTGATAAAAAAATGAATCATTCTTAAGAACCAAGATTAACCAAGAATTCCATCCGTGGTTACTTTTCAGGATATGTTGGAAGGGATGGTTACCAGCGGAATGTTCGACGATAAAGATGACTTCACAGCAGTCTATCAACCGTTTTTCCATGAGACCAAACTACCGTTGGTTGACGTGAGTTTCGAAACTTGGCCCCTTTCCAAGAATTTATGCCTGAATTTTCTGTGTTTACCGCCGACAAAAATTCAGCACGCCGTTTCAAACAAAGAATTTGATGGAAGAAATAACTCAACGACAATACCTTCAACCATTAAACTAATATTCGGTGGTTTTTTTTTCATTATGTTCAGTATTCTAATGAAGGTATCAAGCTCCTGTGCAAACAGCAAGTACTTTAGATCGCGCATTATGAAAAAGTTATGTTTCAAAAGGCCGCCTGTATTCAATTCTATAGGGTTCTGGAGACATTTCGTACATGGCACCAGACTGTTTCCATTTTGGCGCCAAGGGTCATGCGGAGACTGGTAACTGCCTATGGAATAACATGGTAAGAGAGCAAGCCGAGCCAAATGTTTGACCCCTAACCCCTCAGCCTAAGCTCGGAGTGGTTGGGTCCTGTATGCATGTACTAGCTATGACCTATGTGCTACTGCCAGAGCTGACTAGACTCTATAGGATACAGTCTTTGCTGCTTACCATCATTCTTCATAAGTACCACTCCTCTTTACGCTCGCTCGTTAATGGAGGATTCTCTTTGCTTTCCAGCTTTTTACCAATCTCCCAAAAGCCAACGATATCCTTTATAGTAAGCCTATGAATTTAAATGATGTGCTGCATCACACCAAGAAGTTGGCCGAAATCTTATTAAACTCTTACTGTAGACAAAGCAAATTTGTTGTTTTCATACTTGTCCATACTCTGGCAATCAATCAGGCCTATGTATTCTACAGGTGCAGCCCGTAGGCAGTAAGGCTAGAGCATGGGCACCTGGCGGACCTTTCACTTGCCCAACAGAGGTAAGCTGATGGAGGAACCCATCCTTTTAGTTGTTGCTTCGGTGCCCAGCCTCATAAATTAATATCATGAAAGATTAGCTGTTGATCTGTTCCGTTTGACCTTCTCCAACGTGCAGGTGTTGCCGTTTATTTACACCAACCTGAACAGTAGACAGGCTGCCACACCAGACAAACCTGCGATGACATCGACGGACAGGGACGTTGTAATCACTACCATGGATACTGGGAGTGGGGATTCAGGAAGCGCATCTAAGCTTGCCTTGTCCTTCTGGATTCTTATCATGTTGGAGTTTTGCTTTGTTTTTCCAAGTCTCCATCTTACATAATTTCTGGCTTTCTTATTTTTGCAGACCACTTTTATAATCAAAGTATTTGAACTCAAACTCTGAGCTGCAATCCTTTGTCAACTTGTTTTTCTTGCAGTGTCCAGGTTTTTCGGCAGTAAAGATATACCAAGATTTTAAAATGTATACACTCCTGATTCGACAAGAGCCTGAAAACGTACTTTTCACTGGTGTGCATATAATCAGACATTGTCCCATTTCGACAGACTTTGAATGTAGAATTAAGGTTGAGAAATCACAAAAATGCGTTGTAAGTACTTTAGCTTTTGGTATTAGTTAAGAAGCCGGAATTTGCAGTAATGTGTATGAAAAGGTTGTCTGAATGTATCCAAGCATATTCCAGTGGACTCTGGTAGATCTGGCATGCATGCTTCTGAACGGCTTTATTCCTACTAAATAGTGATCTTGAAACTTTGGACGCTACGGTATCTTATCATGTTTTAGGTACCTTGGGGGTTGGAAAAAATGACGTTCATTCAACACCGACATTTACATTGCTATACTGTATTGACAACTAGATAAATCTGTATAGTTATCAGGTTGACATTTTAATCCGAATTTGCTTATCCATTGGATGGAGTATTTAGAGGATCATCACCCCTCCCGGCGAGTTGCTGAGAACTGATGGCCAAAGTGACAGATTGAGAGACGTCCATAGCCCAGTATTCATGCTGTTTTTATGGGTTCAATGATGGATTGTCATTTGGCTGGAGGTATATTGCAAAAATGTTTGTGCAGCCGCATTTGTATTAATAATTAATGTAGGCATAGGGCCTAATTGGTTATATGGGTCAAAACGATAACCTTACAGGTAATGTTCACCGAGTGGTGATCACAAAGTTGATTGCGACAAGAATTATGACATCTGTGTAAACGGATAAAGTAAACCTGACTACAATTGACAAGAGGTCGAATATTGTAGTGTTTGCGGGGCTTGGTCGTTACTTGGTACATCCAGTCTCTCCAGCAAATACATTTAGATACAAAAGATATCATTGTTTGGAGTATTGATTTCAGGTCGATCTATTTTTTGCTCAGTAAAGTAAGTGGCACTGTTATTGAGGTTCCCTCAAGGAGTGAATTAAAAAGCCAAGTTATTTGAAACGGGAAAGACAAGAGCGGATGTTTAAAAGCAAAATTAAACGAGAGAATAAAAAAGAAATGTCTTTGACCGTAATAACAACATATACAGTCGCAATACAAAAATCCTCACACGCGTCCTTTTGTGTTAAAATGTTAACCTGTGAAAAGGATGCGATGAAATGCTCATTTAGGTTAACGCATTCAAGAGTGGAAACAAATATGCAAACCATGAGCCTATAGTGTTGACGTCACACTTTGTGTATGTGTGAACTTTTTCTATAGAGCCACAGTGGCCCGCGGTCCTCCAACCACTATGGCAAAGGACATACGTAAACGAAGCTTGGTGGACCAATGAGACCTAGTGCCCTAGGCCCGAAATAAACATGGCGTGAGCTTCAAAGTGCGCCTAAACACTCGTAAACATGAAAGGTGCACGTGACACACTGTACCTATACACAACATGGGAACAAATAAAGTGATCATCCATCTTCAGGCAAGGGTGGATCCAGAAGTCAATTTTGCTGTAGGGGGCGGATTTTGGTTTCCTTCGGAGTTAAACGGGGGTTCTTTGTGTAAGTTTTTAAGGCATCTCTGAGGGATGAGGCTAGATTTTGAGGCTGTTTACAAGATTTGGGAAGGACGGAAATCGCCGTTCATTATATTTCAAAAACAATAGGACCCTTTTGGATAGAGGGGGATACCCCTTAGCACGGCCCCTCCAGGATCCACCGATGCCCTCAGGTTATTCAAATATCTTTGTAATCTTTTAAGCCCCCAGTGTAAATCGCTTAAATAAATCCGGGAGCATGCATTTATCAACTCAACACGATGAATCTTCGCATGAGCTTGGGAGTTAACCTGGAATCGGGACGCATATGCAACCAGCCACAGTCTTGCGATTTGGTTGTTTCTTGTAGCGTTTCTTGACTTGCAGTGCAATCCGCTAAGTCATATAAGCACTTTAGAGAGAAAAACCGCTTTGGAACTCTAACTTGAAATCAACAGCAGCTTCGGATTACAATTGCAAATGTGGTGCATGCACGACTCGGTATGTCTCGACCTAACTATCTGAGAAAAGCCTGGCTGTTTTCCGTGTGGACACTCCTGCTGGTTGTGGTGGTAGCCATCCACGGAACTGAACAAGGTAAGAATCGGCAGAGAGAGCTTAGAGCTCTGGCTCGCCGGGTCCAGGATGCAGCACATCTTAACATCCCAATGCCATCTAAAATGACTGCATCCTAATTGAGACCAAATCGGCGATAATTGTTCTCCTTCAGATACCCTGAAAAAGGGTAATTTACATTGCTATACCTGCTCCAGATCTTTGGTTGAGGGTTATTCTTGGAGAACCTTTTGGAAACGTAATGGGGCAAGTGAACATTGTGTGGTAAAGTCAACGAAGCAAACTCTTGGCCATAGGCGATGTGAGAGGGCAAGACGTCATTATTCCATTGGCAAAGACGCGCTGAGGTTGGGCACGCAGGGTGACTGTTATTGTGAAGAATGGTTTGCATAGGTTTTGCCGGGTCTTTTTCGGGAGGAGGCAAAACACTTATCGGTAGCCAGCTGACAAACCGTCAAAGGCAGGAGGGGGGTCAATTTCTAGGTATTATCTTGCAGGGTTGTGACTTCTATCCCCTTTAATCCTTTTTTTCCTTTGAGTTTTCCTTTTCTTTCCCCCTTTTCTCTTTTGATTTCTTTCAGAGGGGAGCACCCCCTCCCCATGACTCCAATGATCGTTTGTTTCAAAATCAGTTTGGTTGCGAGTAATAGGTAATAGGTATGTTAGTTTTTGAGCAAGTAAACCGTACCTTTGTGTAGCATCCATTTTGGGCCTCGAATGGGCAGAGGAGCTTGTACTTTCTCAATTAAGCCCTCTAAGGAAGGAAGGCTAATTATTGTCCAATTTCAAAACTGTGCTCTCGAGACTTATATTTTACATGACATATTGACTGGTCAGCATGGATCACCATTCTGTTAAGAATCAGGACATGATAGACAAACCATTATAATGATTGGTTAATGCATTAATGGCTTACTCAGACAACGTCACAACAGGCCTATTTAGCAGAGCCTCAAGGTTTTCGTAAATGACAGGGCCCATTTTGTCCAACATTGAATTATTAATAAACATTTGAATCGGACTTACAATTATGTGGCCCCTTACTTTTCCTTCGAGTTTCAGAGTTTGAGTATGACTACGATGGCGTGATTGGAGATGATTACAACGACTGGAACCGGACCATCCGGGATCTTATCACTTTACTGCCGGGCTATAACTGTACGGGGGATCCAACATGGCCGGTAAGAGCAGAAAATAAGGAAAGACAGTGAATCCATCAAAAACCAGCTTTACAACGGTAAGATGGATGATATGGCCTACAAATGTATTTTTCGCAATCTTTTTTTTTTTTGGCGCAACCTTTGAAAATATCCATTGTGTTTTTTCAAGTGTTTGTTTGCCATTTTGTCCCATCCAACCTAGTTTTCAGTTTTAGTCTAACTGCCATTTTAAAGGGCATATTGCTGGCATTTGGGCATTTGGCCATACAGCTGTTCATCACAAAAACATTAGCTGTCGTGAATGTTCTTTTACAAGTCATTTTGCATCCATGCTTTAACCTGTCCTGTGCTATCATTTTCCCCTTCAATGCTAGTGTCCTGACTTTTATGTGCTCTATTCTATGTACAATGTCGTTTTTATCCTGTAAAAGTGATATGGAATGGGCTTTAAAGATTACCGAAGTATGACGTCATTTTGAACCAGAAAGTGGAGTTTCTTTATAGTGGAGATCAATGTGTAGTGCCAACGAAAGGAGTACGCGCGCGTGTTGGTTCACGCGCGGGTTCTTGCGCCAATGCCTTTTACACACAGTTGATTGCGCCGTGACATATTCACTTCGGTATCCAGTCCATGAGTGACTTCGTCACACACGCAGACGCGCCACTAATTGTAGGCTCCCATTGGACGAACTCTAAAGTTGCGCGTTAACTTCCGGTTCCATGGTTCCATGAAACTCTATGCGCAGTGGGCGTGGTTTAAACTGAAGTGATGTCACACTTACGAACTGGATGGCCCAAGAGGTGATTCCCCCAGTTTCTTCATTACACATAAACACTGTTCTACGAATGGTGGTAGGAGGATAGGGTGGATGGAAGGCAGAGTATACTTGGCTCTAAAAATCTTGTTTCTGTTTCGGTCAAGTAACTTTCAGCGGACAAAACAAGCCAGTTTATTAATCACTGTGGAGTGTGTAGTAACGTGAAGTCCCCAACACTATAATGAGTCCGAGTTGTCGGTTGTATTGGTACAAATAGGTATCTGTGAGGTTTATCATACTATGCAGTTTCAGAATAATGTCACTGATTTACTTATTCTTTATTTTAGTACGGCGAGCAACAGATTTTTCCGTGTCAAATCCTCCCACCATCGGAATCACCACCAAATTCAGGTAGATTTGCTTCCTTTATATTTCCTTCGCTGTTTCCAAGATTAAGAGGCTGGCTGATGAGGGACATATCTGGGGGGCGGAGGGGGGTTGGAACTCCAGCAGAGAGGGTGGAACTCCCCCAGGGGGACACTTTAGGGGTTTCAATTCCTAAATTAGGAGGTCTTTACTGAAAGAACAAAATAAACAATCGTTTCAGGAAAAAAAGCACATTTCCCTCTTCCCCCAAACCCTGAATAGTCCTACACATCTCAATGAACAGACGTTTGCTCTAGGAAAGGAAAGTTGGATTTTAATTTTATACCTACTGTCTTCCCATTAAATGCCAACCCAGTATCTAAACAATGTAGCAATGATCAGTTTCATTCAAGCACTGATGTCAGGTGTGGACATGCGTGTAATGACTAGCTTTTTGTACTTTTCTCAGTTCACATGTTACGGCCTGCAGATATCAAAGTGATTGGAGCCATTGGAGATTCGCTGACAGTAGGTTTGTTTGAAATAATTGTAGTGAAATGTTGGATTGTGATCAGAAATGAGTTGAGAGTTTTGCACATTTAAGGTTTCAACCATTTTCCAGTGAGAAACTTGTGTTAAAACTGCTTCAGACTAGTTTGATTATCTAAGGAAAATGCAAGGTAGATCTAATTATTCATCACAACTTCACTGATGAAAGATACCCCGTGCAAGAAAATAAAAATAATGACACTTCTCTCACCGTCCCCTTCCGGACTTAAAACAACATCGATATAATTTGAAACACTTCAGAAACATTTTTCTTGAGTGAGCAGCTAAATTCTACACCCCAAAACGACTGGTACTCCAGATTAGCCATGTCCCTTTACTTCAACTTATTGTAAACACTATTAGGTCGCCTGTGGGAAAAGTAAAAAAAAAACCTTTAAAGACGTTTCCTATTTTTATATCTCAGGCAGCGAATGGAGGCGGAGCTTGTTCATTGCCGCAGTTATTGTACCAATACAGAGGGAAGTCTTTCAGGTACCAGACTTTCCAGATGCTCCCTGAAACATCAAGCCTTGTTTAAAAAACTTACTTTCCGGTCAGTGGCTTTTCCAGGTCCAGTGGGTGGTTCAAGATGGATTCCCCCCCGAAAAAACCCGATTGTTCAAAGCTTTTCATCTGCAAAGAATCCTTAACTCCTACCCTACAGAAAGGTGGTAGTATCGTTTCAAGAATGTAGACGATTTCAAATCCTTCAAAAAAACTGATAAATAAAACGATGCCACCCCCATACGCCAACGGTTTTAGTTCAAATTGGAAAGAATCTTTGATGCTTTCACCAAATAAATTTGTCTTGTGGGCAGGTCGAGTTTTCCAGGCATTTTCTCCAGCAGTCTTTTTTGGCACATGGACGGATCTCTGAGGAATATTTCTGAAGCTCCCTTCCCAGATAACCGCACCTCTAACATACCCGAGCCACAATGTCATGTTGTGACCCTGATCATCCAAGTCGTTTTTTTAATGTGCATAATTTGGCTGCACACTATTCTTTGTGTATCGTCGAATTTTATTGTGTAAGTTTTTATTCTTTTGTTTATATTTTCTCCATCCAGCCATGGTGGGGATGAGAGTTACGAGACAGTGCCAACACTTGCTAGTAAGATTTTACTCAAAATGCTTGAGGGAAAAAGATTATGCCATTTCTGTTAACAGTTTTAACCAGATGCCCTGTTGGAGAACGTTTTAATCAGTTTTGACACACACCCCCGAAAAATTCTCTTCCCCCCCCCAATGCAGGTTTTCAATACGCCCTTGAATATTACCCTGCCTCGTCCGGATGTTGAGAACGTTATGCACGCAATTGCAAATGGATGATTTTGGTCAAACTGCAAACATGATTATATCCATGTTGGATGCGTCGTTGGGTCCATTGACAATGAAAGATGCAGGCCTTATGGTGGTTTACTACTCCATTTGTAGATATTCTTCGGAAATACAACCCGTCTCTAAAGGGTTACGGCGTGGGGACGGGTTCATGGTTTACAAGCAACGCGGGAATGAACGTGGCCTTCCCAGGAGCAGTGGCCTAGTAAGTACCGATAGAATTCCCTGTGTTAGGAGCTATGTCGCTGTGCTGCCAACTTAATCTAGGGCCGAATAAAATGCTCCTTAAATTAGGCAGCATTCAAAGCCATGGGCACATGATACATTTTTCTTTTCCAATAATCATTTTATAGGAAATGGGTTTTAACTTCCAAAAGCGCGCGTTCAGGACGATTTGTTCTGTTAGCGGACGATATTGTCGGGTGAATTCCTGCAACTATTGTGAAACTTCAAATTTTTCCTTATATTTAAAAAGGAAGTGTTTTCTTATCTACATCCCATCAAAGCGAAATTGAGGAGCAAGCAGAGCGCTTAGTGCAAAAGATGAAAGATGAAGCTAGCGTCGACTACGAGAAGGATTGGAAGCTGATAACTATCTTCATTGGGGGTAATGACCTTTGTGACTTGTGCAACGACAAAACCTTGTACTCTCCCGGAGCATACGTCAACAACGTCCGCAGGGCCTTACAGGTGTTGCATAACAAGGTAGGCCACGCTACGAGCAAGCAGAGGAATAATGCAGATACACCAGTGTCATGGGTGTAAATCCCGGGGGAGGGGGGTATATATCTCCCGGTTTGGTTTGGGGGATGAGCTATTGACTCTTCCCCCGTCCGTACGCTGACTTCTTCATGGTGACCACAAAACTTAAAGCGGATTGTGACGAATCTTTTGGACTCTTCAATGATTAAAAACGCTCAAAGGGGGCAAAAACAACATTTAAAAGCTATAAATATACCATTCTGATGTACGATTCTGCCTGAATGTGATACATATTCCAGATGTACAGCTGCAATATGAACATTGCCCCCTGTAGTGTTGTCTAGGGGCATATATGTGTCAAAGGTGCGTTTTCAGGGGTTGTTCTAATGATACAGTTACCTTGTACTCTGCAAAGGATCACATGCTTAAAACCCAAAAAATTGAAATGCTTTTAAGAACCCCAGGGCAATTGGCAGAATCAGTGGTGTAACTGGGGTCAATTTTCTGGAGGGGTCGCTCAGTGTGTTTGGTCGCGGTTACAACACCGACCAGGGCCGACTACCACCATACTTTTTTTTTCCTTCGAAAGGGTTGATGCCCTCCATGCTCCATGTATGTCAATGAGAAGAATGGAGCTTTTGGGGGCATATTCAGTGATTTTTTTTGGCCATTTCCTCCCTTTCGTACTCATCTACAGATGCCCCGCACCTTTGTCAATGTTATTGGCATTCTTGACCTCCGACAAATAAATGAATTCGAGGGATTCGTGTGTAAAGCAAGTCACAGGTAAAAAAAATTCAGTTTTGCAAACACTCCTCTTGTGTTGTTAAAACAATACTTTTAGGTGTTATCTGATAAATACCGCTTAAATACACCTACAAGTGCTACTGTGCACTCGAGGGTGTTACAGTAATACCAACAGTTTTCAAATAACACCAAAATGTTAACACTGGTGAAAAGTGTTGGAATGTTTCGTCTGGAAACACCAGATTTTATTTACAGTGTACCTTGGAAAAGCAATTACATACTGCATGCTGAACAGCTTTACAGGTAAATGGGAGAGAAGCACTATCTTTAAGCAATAGAGGAATAGGAAAAGCACTCCACGTTGCCAAACTTACAGACTGTTAGCTTTTTTCTCTCTGAAGAGGCTTTTGCCCATGCGTTGCGAATGTCCCCGATGAGGAATTGGAAAATGAGTGGACGCCAACGCTGCTGCAGTACCAGGTAAAGAATCCAGCTACATCGGCATGGCGAGAGGGGAACCTCCCTTCGAAAAAAATAAAACAGAAACAGAATTAAGTAATATCAATGAAATAATGAAAAGGGTGAAACTACCTATTTTCCAGGGGGAAAAAACGAAATTCGCTTCATCATTCTTAATGATTTATCAGTTAGTTAGTGATGTGTGCTTAATTGAGCGCCTTTCGGACACGATAGCAAAGCTGCAAGGCCAGGTAACGACTGGGACAAAGACTAGCGTAGTGAGTGCGAGTGATGAAGTCCCTGAGTGAAGGTTGCAGGCCAGTAAATAGGCTCAAATTAACCTGCGTCGACCGAATCACAATTCATGTAGGTGTCAAAGTCTCTGCTATTAGAGCATTTCGTTTTCGTGGCACGTGGTCTGGATGATTTGTAAAGGAGGATTGAATCTACCAGCAGGACTGTCAGCTTGTATTTCTGAAAGTATCGGCCCTAAAGGCCGAGGCCCTCCAACTCGCTCTATCATGCAATAGAGTGTAGGCATCAATTTGTAAAATGAAAATGGGCCTCATGACTGCTTTGAGGGGTTACATATGGAGAGATATATTTTCAAATGTCATGGGTTATGTCATTAAAATTGAAAGGAAAATGGACGATGAGGAAGTCAGCTTTAATTTGATACGTGTCTTTAACACCCAAAAACTTGTATTTCTCCTAAGACCTGAGATACAAATATTCTCCACTAAGCCAATTCACGGCCTTGCAGCTTTGCCACTTGGTATATGTCAAATGTTCTTTTCACTGAACGTTGCAATGACACGGACTTCGGAATCGGGCGCAGTCAGCCTGAATGTAAAATGAATGAAACGGTTTGTTGTCAACCATGGATGGTTAATGCTCGCTCGTCGCACATTGTGAAAGTGTCACATTGAATAGGTATTGGTGTAAAGTACGAGAAGTACTAATCAGGCAGAAATTTTGTTTCCGTTTGAATAATTTTCAGGACATAAGCTGTCCAAAATAAAAATCATTCGACTGAATCCGCGATACACGTTGATAGTTCTTATTTGTGATTAGATTCAGTTAGAAGCGCTGATTGGCAGTGGTACGTTTGACGACAAAGAAGACTTCACTGTTGTATACCAGCCGTTCCTGCACGATTCCAAGATCCCACTGATTGAGGTAACTATGTCGTGTATATATGAGATATAGTTTGTTTCATGAGGTGTATAAAGGAGATTAGGAATTGATTTTTGAAGCAAGCTTGCTTACCTTACTATTTATCTTCGAAAGGATTCGAGTTTCCAGTTGAAAACAAGATTTCTGATCTGGGATAATTTTGTCTGTTGGTCTCCCTTAGCAACATCTTGATCAGAAAGAAACAATACAGTTAAAAATTAATACAATGATAATTAACCGAGACGTTTCTGGCTCTTCATGACAATTTAATTTCTTTGTATAGGCAATCTATCCACATCAATAGGTTTCACTGGTGAAGTCTCTATCTGACCTCTTTTTATAAGGGATCGGGCGACCTTTCATACATGGCACCAGACTGTTTTCACTTTAGTGCAAAAGGACACGCTGAGACTGCTAAGGGCTTGTGGAATAACATGGTAAGCTTGAGACACCCGATAGTTAACCGTCTCCATCACACAGCATCAGCCCACAACTCTCTTTAAGGTGGAATGCAGCGCTCCAAAGTATTCTTTGAAATCTTAGGAGGGGGTTGATGGAAGGGGGCATGGCGTTTTTTTTTTAAAGAGGAGAAGCACTCAGCGTTGGGGTGAATGCTCAGCAGCGGAGTAGATAGAGACTGGTGGTTTTCAATAATATCTTTTGCTTTCCTTGTGTTTTATTTCTTTTCTAGTTTTTCAAAGCCCATGGATATGACACAGTCAGAATATTCGCCTAAAAGAAAGCAGCACTGCTATTAACTCATTTGTTACAGTAAAATTCTGCTGTTGTATGTGAATCACGCAAGCTCCATCCTTCAATCTCAAAATGTCCCTCGTGCATACATTTCGATTCACTGTCTACAACTTCCCAATCGTACTGGGTTTGAGTCTGAAACGATTGGTATTTTTTTCATAAGCATTCTTTCCACAAAGCATATACCGGGAGTAAAGTTTGCTGAGTACAGCTCCTTTCTTGAAAGTTCGGTATCATTTACAATCCTCACCAAAGTACAAGTTATACATTGTGACATTGTTCCAGATGCAACCGGTGGGAAGTAAAGTGACTTCATGGGAGCCGAATGGAGCATTCACTTGCCCGAGCGAGGTAACGCTGCGTAGCTAACTGCTGCTTTTCACATCCCAAACCATGATAAATCTGACCAACGCATAGCACTTTGAACAGGTATTTCGATCTTTTAAAATTCTAACATCAAGTCAACGATCACTAGCAGGCCAACCCTGACCTTGATGGCCGTGTGTGCTGTGTCAAAAAAGGCAGACTGTGGGGACGAGATTAAACTCGAGCAACTCGTGAAGGTTTACCCCCAACACACCCTTTGACATCCAGCAACAGCATTAATTATGATCCAAGTCCTAGATCAATGGGGGATAATTGATTGTTTTTCTAAAAACAAAAGTTAAATCTGCGCCACTCTCAAAATAAACGTGGTAGTCGCTTTCTATAAGCCTTTTGTCAGTTAAATTTGAATAAAATCTGAAAACTGAGTTCTTTAAATTCGCGTGAACGTAATTTGAATTCTCCGTACTAAAAACACTGTTGCGCTCGTAATTCGCAGCAAGTTTTTGCTTAGTTACATAAGAGAAGCCTTGCATCAGATTTAACACAGTGTACTAGATTTTATTGACTTAACTCACAAAAGGCATATGCTGCTGGACAAGCCAATGGAGCAAGAAAAGAAAAGCTCAGTAAACCGTGAAGACGCACGAATAGGACTTATTTAAATAATGTTGCGTCACGTCCGTGCATAGTAATGCTATTGCACTATTTGTGAAAGATACGTTATGATAGTTGTCGCATGCGATGGCCGAGTGGTTAAGCTTGCTGAAAGGAGATAGTGAGAACGATAGTTCGAATCTCATCGTTGCCTTTTTCAGTTTTTTAGTCAACGTGCTGTGTCATCGCTATAAAGCATTAAATTTTCCATCCTAAAATACCAACAGTACCTTAGCCAACCGGGTAAGCTCTTCTGCTGGGACTGTCCGCGAAGTCCAGGTGAGCGCCTAAGTACAGGTTCGAGACGTATGGCCGACTCGGCGGCCAGGGCTTAGGGGCTTGTCTCGTTTCCTCCCTTGCATGGTCGCTCAACCCTTTTTGGGGTTAGATGGATGGGCAGGGAGGAAGTGCGGTGGGCCGGGAACCCAGAAGAGTCCTATATGGAAGCCGGTAACTGCGATTTGTAGCGAATTTCAGGAGTCCGTGCGCCTGAATGCTTGGTCAACACCGCATAACTTTTGTGGTTTTTTTGTTTTTTTCAATTACAAACCGTTTGTCGCCAGGACCTGTTTTCTGTTTGTTGGCTGCAGAAATTCTGTGTTAATAGTGAACAAGGTATCAAAAGCGTTGCCAGTACGAGGAAAGTATTTTTGAAACATTTGAAAGGTATCGCTGTCATAATGCCTCCAAGTTTGGAGAATAAAAGAAAACAAGTTAAAGTATGTTGCAGGAATTAATTTGGGGATGTCCCTTTTCTTTTAAAAGAAGCTTAACAGGCCTCACCTGAAGAACCGTAAAAACGCACAGAATATTTGCCTGTCACTTACAAGCCGTTAAGCAGCATAGATTAATTAAACAGGAGACTAAGTTCATTAAAAAAAAGCAGTGGAGAAACCCGTGCCTTGTGGTAAATAAGAAAACGGATTGTATGACAGACAAAAGTATCAGTGTACTCGATTCTAATTTACCTAATCATAGGTTAAATATAGTTTGCAGTCTTCTCTACACGAGAGGGCGCTTAACGTGGTCGTTCTTGCATGTTCTCATGAAGCATGCAATAAACGAGGTTAATAACGAAATATGCCTAATTTACTGTTGCTTTAATTATTAATGTCCTCAAGGAAGTCTTGCCAAATATTATCATTCTGAACCAGTGAGGTATCCAGGTTTTGCTTCGGGTGGCAAAATGAAATTTCAACGAATGAACCCCCAGTTATTTCCTACACTTCTGTGAAAAAAATAACGAAATATTATTTTTCTGTTAAAATAATGTTGATTTGATCGTCTGCTGAACCAAAGTGAAGGTTTCCCACCAAACTTACAGTATCATGGTGTCTGACATCCATGACCCGCAACCCAATTGTTAGGAGATCCGGAGTTGCTCCTTCGCAAGTACCCTCTCCTCCAGTGAGATTAATAGAACTTGGTCTTTCGCCAAGGGTTTATTACCATAGCAACACAACAGCCTCAGATATCACAAGGCACCCCCAACCGGCAGTTACTGAGAATAATGTATTTTATTGAGTATGCTATAAAATGAAATATTTCTCTGTTACATTTCAAAAGTTATGACGTCATGTCTTAAGATAGCTTACTCTTCATCGTGTCGATGAAAATATTTTCATCTTATCATGAAGTATGCCCGCCTGCTACGATAACGTATAAAAACATTTCACTACTCCGTTCGAACTAAATAATATAAGATTTTTGGGTCACTTTAAGAACCAAATGTAAACCAGAAAATACTGTCATAGCCATTTATTTTTAGAGCTAACTTGAATTCCTCAGCACACACAAAGCCAACGATTAACCGCATACATGGAAAACTAAACGTTTTCTGCATCGGAAACTCAATAAGGGGCCATACCGTTTTTGCAAACGTTTTGCAACACATCTTCGGACGAAAATTCAACGA
Source organism: Acanthaster planci (assembly GCF_054643075.1). NCBI lineage: Eukaryota > Metazoa > Echinodermata > Asteroidea > Valvatida > Acanthasteridae > Acanthaster > Acanthaster planci. The sequence continues at coordinate 10,807,449 of NC_141777.1, read as the reverse complement.
AACATAAACTTAATTTTCGTATGCAAGCATTTTATTGAAAAATGGCACCACACAAAAATAATACTACAATTAGCTAGGTTTCCATCCTAACAGGGCCATTCTCACCCTTTGTATGGAAAAGAGAGGGCATATTTCACCAGACCTTTGGGCTATTTTATGAGAATTTATAAGTGCTTATTTGTAAAAATCCATCGAGACGGTTTGAAAGTTGTACATTTTAGTTTATCTGAAAGGAAGGACATTAAGAATATTTCTAAATAAAATGAAAGAGTGACATAAACGTATGCAAAACTGAATCGGGATCTAAATGAATGTCGCAGTTTCAAATATCGTGTCCTACATTTAAATAAATCCCTAAACAAATGTTAACTTATTGCCAGTGAAAAAATGACGGATGGATTTTTTTTTTGGATCACGCAAGATAGAAAAAAGTTAGTACCTGCATCTTTCATAATTCCAGGATTCACCGTTTCTCTACACCAACTTGAACAGCATGGGAGGCGTGTCAACCAGTCGCCCTTCAACAACAGAGACAGGAATAGGCGGAATCACAGTAGACTACCCGGGTAGCGGGCCTACCGGGGCTGCTCCTACCGTCAGCTCAGCCTGTCAATGGACCTTTCTTGTGCTTCTTATGCTCACCAGACTCTTCTGCTCGATTTAGTGTCCATCAGCCATTATAGATCTAAGGACCATGCATATGCATTATAAGAAAGTTTTTTTATTACATCCCTTGAAAATACTCGTATCTTTTTTGTAAAACGTGTTTTGATATATGTTTTGCCTTTTTAAAAAGTGCTTTTTTGTGCTTTTAGGAATTTTTCCTCAGTCCGACTTTCTATGTTAATGAAAAAAGCTGTGATTACATTTCAAGGTAAAAAATTCAATGCAGAATATATTCCTCAAAACAAGCTTCTTCAATTTTGATAAGAGTGCTTTCTGAGTTCCTTTTCTTTGTTGATTCATTGTTCTTTGAGTATGGGGTACATGTCAATATACTCAATAAGAAAACTTTTACAAATGCTTTCAAAGAGTTGGTTTCATTCATTATAATTTTGCCCCCAAAATTTGGATTGTCTTCCGAAAAAGTGGCAGAGCCATACCACTGGTCTCTGTTTATGGGCGTAAATCCCGGGAGTGGGGATATTCCCCTATTGTTCTACCGAGGGATGGGCTATCGAATCACCCCACCCCATTTTGTGGTGAGAAAATAGAGTATTTTATATTACAGATTTACATCTGTATCATAAACATCGCCCCCTAGTGTCACAATATTACGGTGTCAGCAACCCCCCCTCCCTCCCTCCCCGCGTTTCAAACTTCCATGGCCGGGCAGGTAAACACCAGGAAAGTCATCCCCAAATAATCTCGAATCCCCCAGCTTTCGGCAGATATTTATACGGCACTTTCCTTTTCAATTACATGTATATACAAACACACCTTCCCGTGGGGCTCTTTGACACAGGTACAATCAAATGTCTTTTTTTTATTTATTTTTTTTTTTGGAGAACATTTTTTCTCCAAGATACCGGAATACAGGTGGGCCAAAATAAGCCGACTCTTTTATGGTGAACAAGCCAGATGCCATAGGTTTCCCTACATAATTTGTTTCATTAATTAAAACCCTCCAGTTCATCAAACTTAAAGCTTTCAAAGGCTAACTTTTCACACGGAAAATGCAATACTTTTAATTGTGCAGTTCACGGGCTCTTTTTCCAACAATGCCAGAATACTTTGCAGCACTCTAACCCTAATCCTAACCCTAAAACAAACCCTAACCCTTTGATTGTGCAGTTCAGGGTCTCTCTTTCCAGCCATGCGGGAATGCTTTACAGCACTCTAACCTCAATCTTAGCCCTAGCACTCAGCCCAATCTTAGCCCTAACCCTAACCCTAACCCTAAAACTAACCCTTATTTTATCCCTGACCCCAACCCTAACCTGAGCCCTAAACCTAACCCCAATGTCAATTTAGCTATTGACAGTAGAGCTCAATGTGCGCACTCAAAATAAGATTTGAAGATGGCTCGTCGGGAATATCATCATCTGCACAAGGGAAAAGGCAATGCCTTTGAATGTGCAGTTCATCGTCTATTTTCCAGCAATATAGGAATACTTTATAGCACTCGTAACCATAAATTAACCCTAACCCTAATTCCATTCAAGACATTTCACAGTAGAGCGTATCGCCCTCACCCAAAAAAGACGGCTTGTTGGGATAACTTTTAGTCAGCAGAAGGCAAAACTCACTAACTTTGATTGTGCAGGTTATGGTCTCTTTTTCCAGCAATGCCAGGGTGTTTTAAAACACTATAAGCCTAACCTTAAATTCTTATCCCTAACCCTAACCTTAAATTCTTAGCCCTAACCCTAACTCCTTTTTTCCCATCAATTTTTCCCATCCATGCGGGAATGCTTTACAGCACTCGTAACCCTAACCCTAATCTTAGCCTTAACCCTAACCTGAGTCCCAACCCTAACCTTAATCCCACTGTAGATATTGAAGGTAAGGCTCAACGAGCACACTCAAAAAAGATTAGAAGATGGCTCGTTGGGAATATATAATTATCCCATCATCTGCACAAGGGAAAATGCAGTCCCTTTGAATGTGTAGTTTGCGGTCTCTTTTTCCAGCTGGCAATGTCAGAATGCTTCACCGCACTCGTAACCATAACCCTAACTTTAGCCCTTAGCCTAACCATAATTCCAATTTAGCAATTGACAGTAGAGCTCAAATTGCGAGCTCAAAAATATATTGCTCATTAGGAATAAATCTCATCATCTGCATAAAGGAAAATACAATACTTTTAATTGTGCAGTTCAAGGGCTCTTTTTTCAGCAATGCCGGGATGTTTTGCAGCACTCTAACCCTTATCTTAACCCTAACCATAGCCCTAACCCTAATCTTAGACCTAACCCAAACCTTATCCCTAAATCTAACCCTAATTCCAATTTAGATATTGACAGTAGAGCTCAACGTGCGCACTCAAAAAAACATATTTGTTGATGGCTCGTCAGGAATATGTATCTCATCATCTGCTTGAGTGAAAATTCAATCCTTTTGAATGTGCAGTTCACGGTATCTTCTTGTGCTGTCAATGTAGACGTTGACAGCAGAGCTCAAAATGCGAACTACAAACAAGACAAAAAAATATTGCTCTTTAGGAATAAATCTCGTCCTCTTTTTCCATCAATTTTGTCCATCCATGCGAGAATGCTTTACAGCACTCGTAACCCTAACCCTAACCTTAACCCTAATCTTAGCCCTAACCCTAAACTTAAATTCTTAGCCCTAACCCTAACTCCTTTTTTCCATCATTTTTTTCTATCGATGCAAAAATGCTTTACAGCACTCGCAACCCTAGCCTTAGCCCTAACCCTAATCTTAGCCTTAACCCTAACCCTTAAATTCTTACCCCTAACTCCTTTATTCAATCAATTTCTTCCATCCATGCGGGAATGCTTTAGAACACTCGTAACCCTAACCCTAACCTTAGCCCTAACCCTCTTAAACCTAACCCTAACCTTAGCCCTAACTCTCATAACCCTAACCCTAATCTTATCCCTAACCCTAAAATTCTTAGCCCTAACCCTAATTCCTTTTTTCCTTCATTTTTTTCCATCCATGCGGGAATGCTTTACAGCACTCGTAACCCTAACCTTAGCCCTAACCCTCTTAACCCTAACCCTAACCTTAGTCCTAACCCTCTTAACCTTAACCCTAATCTTAGCCCTAACCCTTACATTCTTAGCCCTAACTCCTTTTTTCAATCATTTTTTTCCATCCAAGCGAGAATGCTTTGCAGTACTCGTAACCCTAACCCTAACCTCAGCCCTAACCCTAACCCTCTCAACCCTAGCCCTAATCCTAGCCCTAACCCTAACCCTTAAATTCTTAGCCATAACCCTAATTCCTTTTTTCCATCATTTTTTTTCCATCCAAGCGAGAATGCTTTGCAGCACTCGTAACCCTAACCCTAACCTCAGCCGCTCACCCTCTCAACCCTACCTCTAATCTTAGCCCTAACCCTAACCCTTAAATTCTTAGCCCTAACCCTAATTCCTTTTTTCCATCATTTTTTTCCATCCATGCGAGAATGCTTTGCAGCCCTCGTAACCCTAACCTCAGCCCTACCCCTAACCCTCTCAACCCTAACTCTAATCTTAGCCCTAACCCTTAAATTCTTAGCCCTAACCCTAATTCTTTTTTTCCATCATTTTTTTCCATCCATGGGGGAATGCTTTAGAACACTCGTAACCCTAACCCTAACCTTAGCCCTAACCCTCTTAACCCTAACCCTAATCTTAGCCCTAACCCTAACCCTCATAACCCTAACCCTAATCTTAGCCCTAACCCTAACCCTAACCTTAAATTCTTAGCCCTAAACCAAACGTCTTTTTTCCATCATTTTTTTCCATCCATGCGGGAATGCTTTACAGCACTCGAAACCCTAACCTTAGCCCTAACCCTCTTAACCCAAAACCTAATCTTAGTCCTAACCCTAACCCTTACATTCTTAGCCCTAACTCCTTTTTTCAATCAATTTTTTCCATCCATGCGGGAATGCTTTACAGCACTCGAAACCCTAACCCTAACCTTAGCCCTAACCCCAACCCTCTCAACCCTACCTCTAATCTTAGCCCTAACCCTAACCCTCTTAACCCTAACCCTAATCTTAGCCCTAACCCTCATAACCCTAACCCCAATCTTAGCCCTAACCCTTAAATTCTTAGCCCTAACCCTAATTCCTTTTTTCCATCATTTTTTTCCATCCATGCGAGAATGCTTTGCAGCACTCGTAACCCTAACCCTAACCTCAGCCCTAACCCTAACCCTCTCAACCCTAACCCTAATCTTAGCCCTAACCCTAACCCTTAAATTCTTAGCCCTAACCATAATTCTTTTTTCCATCATTTTTTCCATCCATGGGGGAATGCTTTAGAACACTCGTAACCCTAACCCTAACCTTAGCCCTAACCCTCTTAACCCTAACCCTAATCTTAGCCCTAACCCTAACCCTCATAACCCTATCCCTAATCTTAGCCCTAACCCTAACCTTAAATTCTTAGCCCTAAGCCAAACGTCTTTTTTCCATCATTTTTTCCATCCATGCGGGAATGCTTTACAGCACTCGAAACCCTAACCTCAGCCCTAACCCTCTTAACCCTAAACCTAATCTTAGTCCTAACCCTAACCCTTACATTCTTAGCCCTAACTCCTTTTTTCAATCAATTTTTTCCATCCATGCGAGAATGCTTTGCAGCACTCGTAACCCTAACCCTAACCTTTGCCCTAATCCCAACCCTCTCAACCCTACCTCTAATCTTAGCCCTAACCCTAACCCTCTTAACCCTAACCCTTATCTTAGCCCTAACCCTCATAACCCTAACCCCAATCTTAGCCCTAACCCTTAAATTCTTAGCCCTAACCCTAATTCCTTTTTTCCATCCATGCGGGAATGCTTTCGTAACCCTCTTAACCCTAACCCTAATCTTAGCCCTAACCCTTTTAACCCTAACCCTAATCTTAGCACTAACCCTAACCCTTAAATTCTCAGCCCTAACTCTTTTTTTCCATCACTTTTTTTTCATCCATTCAAGAATGCTTTAGAGCACTTGTAATCCTAACCCTAACGTTAACCCTCTTAACCCTAACCCTAATCTTGGACCTAACCCGAACCTTAGCCCTAAATCTAACCCCAATTCCAATTTAGAAATTGACAGTAGAGCTCAACGTTCGCACTCAAAAAAAAATATTTGTTGATGGCTCGTCAGGAATATATCTCATCATCTGCATGAGGGAAAATTCAATCCCTTTGAATGTGCAGTTCACGGTCTCTTTTTGTGCTGTAAATCTAGACGTTGACAGTAGAGCTCAAAATGTGAACTACAAACAAGAAAAAAAATATTGCTCTTTAGGAATAAATCTCGTCATCTGCACAAGGCAAAATGCAATACCTTTCATAGTGCAGTTCATGATTTCTTTTTCCAGCAATGCCGGAATGCTTTTTACTGCACTCTAAACCCATTCTTAGCCCTAACACTCGGCCTAATCTTAGCCCTAACCTTAACCCTAAAACTAACTCTGACCCTTTGATCGTGCAGTTCAGGGTCCCTATTTTCAGCCATGGGGGAGTGAGAACGGGCCTTTAGGACTTAAACCTCGCAAGTGTTATTAATTTGGAGAGGTACCATTTTCCAACAAAAGCATGCATATGAAAATAGTTTCTCTTTCGTTTAATATTGTTCCCGACAGTGTGGTGCCAAAAGTTTGCAGAAACGGTAGGCCCCTAATTCGAATTCCGTTGCCGAAATGTTAGGCCCTAAGATTTTTTTTTTTTTTTTAATGTTAATCGTTGGCTTTGTGTGTATTTAGGAATTTCGAGTTAGCGCTAAAAATATATTATGTCTATTACACTATGTTCTTGTTTACAGTTGGTTTTTAAAGTTAACAAGAGATCTTATTTCATTTAGTTCAAACTGAGTAGCGAAATGTTTTTAAACGTTATCGTACCTGGCGGGCATAGGTCTCCAGCGGGGATAATTTACGTAGCAGGCGAAAATACTTCCGTCGACACGATGAAGAGTGAAGTGTCGTAGACATGATGTCATAACGTTTGAAAAGTTTAAAAACAGGGGAATAAGAAATTTTAAAAGTTACAAATATCTGGTAACATTATCTTATCACACAAGCATGTAAGAAATAACTGCTGGGTCATTCGGTGAAGGAAATTTCATGAGTTGCCACCGAAGCTAGAACCCTACTGGTTCAGAAGAATATTATTTATGGCAAGACTTCCTTGAGAGAAATTTTAAGACTAAAGACTAAAGCAATGTCTTACGTCTTTTATCACATGTTTCGTGCGAACACGCAAAAACGACTACGTTAGGTGGATTGTCGTGTAAAGAGGGCTGGAAATTATCAACCGTATACTTGGGTAAATTAGAATGGAGCACGTGTACTCAGATAATATTTTCTCTGTCACGTAATCTGGTTTTCCCATCCATCACAGGGCGCAGGTTTCTCCACTGCTTTCTATTTAGTGAACTCATGCAGTCATGCGTTTAATATGCTGCTTATTTAACGGCTTTGGAATGACTGGCAGATAGTATCAAATTCTGTGCCATCTATGGTTGTTTAGATGACGTCTTTTTACCCTTCAACTGGCAACTCAGAATTCATTCCTGCAATATACTTTAGCTTGTTTTCTTTTATTTTCCAAGCTTGTATATCATGTAATATCACGCAGGCATTATGGCAGGGATACCTTTCAAGTGTTTCAAAATACCTTCAGCGTATCAGCAACGCTTTTGATACCTGAATCCCCATCAAGTTGACACAGAATTTCTGCAGCCAACAAAATACTTCGGAAATGAGTCATAGCGACAAACGGTTTGCAATTAAAAAAAAACAAAACACAAAAGTTATGCGGTGTTGACCAAGCATTCAGGCGCACGGACTCCTGAAATTCGCTACGAATCGCAGTTACCGGCTTCCATATAGGACTCTTCTGGGTCTCGGATTCCCGGCCCACCGCACTTCCTCCCTGCCCATCCATTTAACCCTAAAAAAGGGTTGAGCCCCTAAGCCCTGGCCGCCGAGTCGGCCATACGTCTCGAACCTGTACTAAGGCGCTCACCTGGACTTCGCGGACAGTCCCAGCAGAAGAGCTTACCCGGTTGGCTAAGGTACTGCTGGTACTTTAGGACGGAAAATTTTATGCTTTATAGCTCGTGATTCCGCAAACATAGTGAAAAACAAAAAATACATCAAAGGGATTCGAACCACCATGCTCTTTAAGTCTAGTCAGCCAACTTAACCACTCGGCCATTGCATGCGATTATGATTGAAGTGTCTGGGGAAACTTTATTGTACGATAATAGCGTTACTCTGCACGGACATGACGCAACATTATTCTTATTAGGCGTGGTCATGGTTGACTGAGCTTTGCTTTACTTGTTCCAGTGGCGTGTCCAGCTGCGTTTTAAGGAATTGAAAGGGACGACCACGTTTATTTTCAAGGAAATTCAATTTTTGTCGTCAGAAAAACAATCAATTTCCACTTAGATCATAATTTATGCTACACTGCTGGATGTCAAAAGATGTTTTGGGGGTAAACCTTCACGAGTTACTCGAGTTCAACCTCGTCCCCACTGTCTGACTTGTTTGACCATAGCACACACGTCCATTCCTAGGTCAGGGTTGGCCCAGAGATTGTTGACCTGATGTTAGAATTATAAAAGATCCAAATAGCCATACAAAGTGCAATGCGTTGTTGAGATTTATCATGGTCTGGGGTGTGAAAATCAACAGTTAGCTACGCGGTGTTACCTCACTTGGGCAAGTTCTATTTGGCTCCCATGAAGTCACTTTGCTTCCCACCGGTTGCGCCTGGAACAATTTAACAATGTAATCTTGGACTTTGATAAGGACTGCAAATGACACCGAACTATCAAGAACGGAGCTGTACTCAGCAAATCTTACTCCCGGTATATGCTTTCGGGGAAATGATGATTATGAAAACATGCCAATCATTTCAGACTCAAACCCAAGTTGTAGATGGTGAATCAAAATGAGTGCACGAGGGACATTTTGAGATTGAAGGATGGAGCTTGCGTGATTCATATACAACAGTAGCATATTACTGTGACAAATGAGTTAATGTCAATGCTGCTTTCCTTCAGACGAATATTCTAATTGTGTCCGACGAGAAGCTAGTATATCCCATGGGCTTTGAAATATTGGAAAAGAAAAAACTCAAAAGAAAACGATAGTACTGAAAACCAACAGTCTCCATCAATTTCCACTGTTGATCATTCACCCCCAACGTGCTACAATTGAGTGCTTCCCAGCTTTAGAAAAAAACCGCCCCCTTCCGTCGACTCCGCCAAAGAATTGACCGGATACATTTAGCCCCGCATCCCGCACCAAAGAGGGTTACCATGTTATTCCACAAGCTCTAAAGGTCTCAGCGTGTCCCTTTGCACCAAAGTGAAAAGAGCCTATGCCGTGTGGGCTTATGAAAAGTCGACCGTCACTACTGTATAAAGTCTAAATGAAAATACTTGACAATATTATAACAATATTACACTTTATAAAGCGCAAATTTCATACAAATGATCCCAGGCGCATTACAGAATCACTTAAAATAAGGGGAAGTCAAAAAGTAAACAGATTACATTAAATAAATCAATTTGAAATAACCTATACGATGCACCAAAAATCCCACCTTTGACGGGTGCATTCGAAATTCAAAAGTGCTAGAAGAGAATTGTCACAAACTTTTGTTTTAAAATACTAATTTTCATCTCCTTTTGTAAAACTGTAAATTGGCCTGTCATATGAAACTTCATCATGATACAAATAGCAATTAAAGGAATGGTTTTTACTTTTGTGGGCAAAATTAAAAAAAGGATTTATTGCGAAATCATCTCAAGTTTTTGTTTCTGGAATAAGCAATATCTTGGCTGAGAATGCTCTATTCTTTTCAACCATGTTTAAGTTCTTCTCAGAACGTTTTGGGTGCGCGCGATTCCCGAATCTTGGAGACAAATTCTACTAACAAAAAACACATCACATTTTATTGCACCTGTCAATGGTCCTAGGCAAAGTTTCTACTCCCCCTCAATGAATGTAAACTATCTGAGAGGAGCACTTTCAAGGGATGTAATAAAACACTTTATGGACCCCTAGACGTGCAATGGTTAATAGACACTATATCGAGAAGAACATTCTGGTGAGAACAAGAAGAGTCCATTGGCAGGCTGAGCTGACTGTAGGAGCAGCCCTGGCAGGCCCACTTCCCGGGTAGTCCGCAGTAATTCCACAGATTACCGTCTCCATTGTTAAAAGGGCGACCGGTTGACACGCCTCCCCTGCTGTACATTTTGGTGTAGAGAATCCCGGAATTATAAAACGATGCAATTATTAACTGCTTTCTATCGAAAAATCGATGCCCCATTTTTTTACTTGTTTTAATGTAAAATTTGTTTTTTAGGGATATAGCTGTAAGACATCCTTATCTGAAATTGCAACATTCATTTTAATCCCGATTCAGTTTGCCTGCAAACCTTTCTGTGTTTCATTTATTTAAAAAAAAATTGATTGTCAATGTCCTTTCTTTTCAAATAAACCAAAATGCGAAACTTTCCAACTGACGCTGAGTAATGTTGAGGGCTACACGATGTATTTTTACAAATAAGTACTTTTGAAGATTTGTCATAAAATAGCGAAAAGGTCTTGGGGGAATACAGCCTTCTCTTGGCTATGCAAAGAGTATGGAATTGTGAAGATGGAAGCCTCGAGAGTGTTGTTACTATTTTTGAGTGGTACCATTTTTCGATAAAAACATGCATATGAAAATAAAGCTTTTGTTTGTAAATTTTATTCCCCCCAAAAGTGATACAAAAGGTTTGCATAAACGGTAGACCCCTAATTGAATTCAATTGAACAAACCAAAAACGTTAACTATGGTTTTTATGTATGTGGTTAATCCTTGGCTTTGTGCATGCTTATGAATTCAAGTTGCCGCTACAAATAAATAGCTATTACATTATATTCTGATTTATAATTTGTTTTTAAAAGTGAACAAGAAATCTTATATTGTTTAGTTCGAATGGAGTAGCAAGATGTTTTATACGTTATCGTATCAGGCGGGTATACGTCCTCAGCGTGGATAATGTACATAAGATGAAAATATTTCCGTCAACACAATGAAGAGTAAATTATCTTAGACATAAGGTCCTAACTTTTGAAATGTAAGATATAAGAATTTTTTTAAAAGTTACAAATATTTGGTAATGTTATTACACAAAATGTAAGAAATAAATGTTGGTTCAATTAGTGAAAGAAATCTCATTCTGCCACCTGAAGCTAGAACCTGGATATCCCTCTGGTTCAGAATAATAATATTTGGCAAGTCTTTCTTGGGAGGACATTTACATGTAATTACTAAACCAACAGTAAATTAGGCATTTGTCTTTATCAACCTAATTTATCACATGCTTTATCAGAACACACAAGAACGATTACTTTACCTCAATATCGAATACCTCAAAAGTAGACTCTCCATATGACTTTTAAAGGAGATTATATTTTCATTCAGTCTTTAGTAGTGGTGTTTATTATTTGGTGTTTTTAATATTAAGTGATACTTACTGAACTAATCTTTACTTTTGTATTGGCAGCCAGCCATAGTTTTACCAGTCACTAGTAGGCAGAAGTGAGCAGACCCTATGCAGTGATAGTCACCCATATATTGAGGAACCTTTTGACCGTGTTCGGTATTGTTGCCTCCCTCTTGTTGCATTCGGAAATATTTTTTCTCTCTTGAGCTAAAGAAGCTCACTGGCGATGCAGGGGAGCGTGGAGACCTTTTCCTGCGCTGAGTACTTTGCAAAAAAAATTCTCAAATATGCACCTCTGAATTTGCGTGATATTCCTTCTGATCTTAAAGGTTATTGTTCCACCAAAGAATTTATCAATCAGTGTTGTTTCACATCACACTATACCATTGTACATGGTGAAAAACTGTGATAAACTGAAGACTAGCTACGAGTAGTGTTGGACATTTTTGGAAAGGAAAAATCTCACCAAAATGAGGGCGCTCTCACTGTAGACTGTATGATTGCAGTTGCATACCAGGAAATAAATGTAGGCTTGCAAAGCCGGTAGTGAAAATACCCTGTCAAAAACTTAAGGACAGATACAAGTACGCACAAAAAATTAACACTCGTTTCCTCATTCTTTCTTTTCACTTTTTGTGAACTGACCGATGACATTTAATATTGGTATCCAAGGATAACATTTTGTAATACAGTCATGCATGAAGCTCATCGCCAGTTTTCGGATATTTTGGGCCCGGAATTTTGCCGAAGACAAAGTTGAAAAATCATTCAGTCCACATTTAATGCTCTAATAGCACCCTAAAAAAGTGGGCATTTTGACCAACCTTTAGTCCTACCCTGGTGTGGGGTGTGACTTGCGGGAGCCTAGGGGGGCGGGGTGCTGACATCATTTGACACTGGGGGATATTCACTATGCAGATCTACATCTTTATCATGAACATATATGTATTAGACTACAAATTTACAACACTCCAGCAGAAGCATACATCAAAATGGCGTATCTATGGCTTTAAAACATTCTCCCTTTTGAGTGCTATTTAATCATCATGGAGCTTTATATTGCTCCAGGGATTCATAGGCCCTACTACATTTTGATTGTTGCAGTCCGAAAAATCTGCCTGAATTTACCACGGAAAGTGGGGAATAGCCCATCTGCCAACCAAACAGTGGGGGGAGGGAGATATTATGTACCCTATCCCTCAGGGAGTTACACCCATGATGCAGATTATGATTTGCGCAGGAAACTTGGGCCTACTAATGTGGGCCTGCAACATCTGTACCCCTGGGCTGGCACCCGTAATTACGTAAATGAACTATTTGTTCCACCTTCGTCTGCTCATCCTTGCTTCTCCGGCGTAAAACATTATTTATATTGTCACAGCCCTGCAATCTATATTGAGCAAATATAGGTATCATGGAACATTTTAGCTGGCAACTGATCGTAACTCTGGGGTATGGGAAATTCGAATAAAGCAGGTGGCTTAAGCCTGGCAGACGACAAGATGAGAACAGGTGTCAATCAATTAGTACGCCTGTATGAATTCCAGCCATTTGAACACGCTAATACAATACACCAAAACCACAGCACCAGTCTAGCTCGCTGAGATTGCGTCACGTGACTTAACGAAGTGTATACATGTTGTCGTTGGATACACACACTCGACTGTCTGTGAGTCGCGGTTGTGATTTCGTGCTTTAGAATTCAGAAATTGTTTATTACTAAGCCTTCTTAACATTCTGTTTGTAAAATTTTGTTCCAAAGAGATAAAGACAACATGGCCAACGCTACAGAGGCATCTCGCTCCTATAGGCTGGAGTTGGAACCGCAGAAGAGGAGTATTTTCGTTACCCAGTTAGGAGAAAGGGGGTGAGATACAAATTTGTTTTAATTTATGCTCACAACATTATGAACGAAAATGGTTTTAAGCAGGAAATATGGGCAGTCTTTTGCTCGAAATAGTCTTGTACATTAATAGGCACAATCGCAGAAAACCCTGCCACTCAGTTCACCTTGCCTACCTCGTACTACCGTAGCCGCGGATACAGAGTAACCCTCCATCCACAAGGCCCACTTCGTATCCGCGTAGCCGCTCCCCGGGACTCACTTTGGACTTAGGAAATTCTTCCGCCTTCCCCATTCACTTGGCATTGCAGGATGACACACAAAAGCTCACTTCGTATCCCTGTACATGTATCCGCATAGCCGCCCTCCGAGACCCATATTAGACCTAGAAAATTCTTCCACCTTCCCCATTTACTTTACATTACAGGACACACAAAACCTACTTTGTATCCCTGTATCCACATAGCCGCTCCCCAGGACTCATATCAGACATAGAAAATTCTTCCGCCTTCCCCATTCACTTTGCGTTGTAGGACGCACAAGGCCCACTTCGTATCCCTGTATCCGCGTAGCTGCTCCCCGAGACCCACATTGGACTTAGAAAAATTTTAGTCTTCCCGTAGTTAGTTGTATGTAATTCAAGTGAGTGCTTCATTCTCAAAAATGATTTCTGTACTGTACACAACACGTACCTCGACGCAGCAAGGATAACCCGGTTTGTGTTTGCACATTCATAGCTAAAAGTGACTTTAAATCAATTCCAATTACTCCCTGATTTTATTTGGAATCCAATTCAACAGAGAGGATGACCGTGAGGAAGAAGACGTCAATAAATATCCCATTGTCAAAGAGGTGAGACCCATTGCCGATTTCAACCTAGCTGCCTGAAGCAGCCTATCATGGTAGAGTCATATCAGTGCAGTATGTAAATTATTGTTCAATCATATGGTGTACTCATGACCCACAAGATGTGGCTAACTTACAAGTGGCAATTGGTCAATTCCTATATGTCCACCATAGTGTGGAGGAAGTGAATGGCATAGTCTTTGAACTGCATCTTTCAGTGGCCATTGAGCTTATACACGCAGGTGATAGCAGCCACTTGCCAAGCAGTACATCCCCCAGCTCTGCTCGCTCGTCACTTCCTCATCCCATTCTGGTCAGGATTGTTGGGGGGAGATGGACATTGGCACAAACAGCTGTTTCCATATTGCTCTATTCTTTGCATATTCAAGTCATGGGTCTTGCGGTTGAGGAAAGAAGATAACCAAAGTGCTAAAACAACTGTGTAAATTTTTTCATCTGTGAGGAAATTCTCCCCCCCCCCCCCGGACATAGGCCAGTACTGTGTTTTGGTCTCACTTTCATTTTGTCAAAAAGGCCCAGGAGGGACAAGTTTCATTCCCTGCCAACCCCCTTCCCAGAGTAATCCTGCAAAATTAAAAAAAAAAAATCAGTGATGGATTTTGAGGAATCTGAGACATTAAAGGTCAAAGAATGCTGGCAAGAGTGCATGGGTCCCATATTGGTTTGTAAAAGAAAGATCATAGAGTACATGTGTACCATTGCTGTTTGGTTTATGAATTTGTAAAGCTACCAGAAACTTGGAATATCGAGTTGTACTTGTAAAACTTACGCAGGTGGTGCATGTGAAGAAATGACTAGGGAAACGATCGCGAAGAAAATCTATTTTATACTCTAGGAAATGAAATTCAGTTACATGTACATGTGATGAGCAGTGTTTCAACTGGGTTTAAAACTCCTGATGAAAGGTTACAGCTCAGAACGATTTCTCATATTTGGTGCTGACCAGTCGGCAGGCAAGCTGATAGAGACCGGCCTGAACACAATGCAGAAGACCCTCCTCCTGAAGAGGGAGGTTGAGGTTGACAAGGTGACGCTTGAACTGCAGGCCAAGCGGGAGAACTTCCAGCAGCGCATGGAGGAATGCGAGAAGAAGAGAATTGAATTGCAGAAGAAGCAGCAGAGGGTAGGAAATGGGAGTTGTCAGTTTTGAAAATGATGGGGTGTCAAACAAATCCTGTGACCTCAAATGAAGAGGTTGTTGAAGCTGCCAACTACTTATGGCACTGTCATATTCAAAGTTTGAATTTTGTTTTCTCCCTTTCGTCGGGGCAGAGGTGTCTAAATTTGTTCAAAGCCAACTTCACATTCACCAGTCTTCCCACTTTCATTTTTATGGCCCGTGAAAACAGTTTCCACAAGACATATTGTCATGATTGTTGCAAAGACACGGCATATTTGGCATGCATTACCATAGTGACAGAGTACATGTACAATTCATGAATCCCTTGATAAATTGTAGTTTGTTTATCCCACTATTCCCTTTTGTTGCCCCCCCAGTAAAATCCTAGCTATGCCACTGGATCTTTTTTGGAAAATCTGATATTTTAAGAGGCACAAATGTTAGTTGTACCTGAATGTGCGTTTCCTGTCTTTAGTTCAGTATTTCAAGTTTCAGTTCAATTACATTTATTTCCTCCTCATGGCAAAATACAGGTACTAACAGTGTATGAGATTTATAGGCCACTAGAGGTGGCAAAACCTTGAAAGAAAAGCTTGGGTCAGGCTTGCCGTTACCAGAAACAAACGACAATATCAGAGGAGGAACAAAATACAAACAGGAAAACATTAAATACAAAATGAGCATCAAATTAAAGCAATTAGGAATGAGAGGGCTACGGGAGGGGTTATATATGCTTAATCACACATCATACTAGGGCCCTAGAGACTACTTTTTGTCATCGCAGTAATGATAAGTGCGTATTGCAGAATTCACATAAATTAAGATTTGAATAATCCTTACTTGGACTGAATAAGCTCAGAAAACACAGATCCAAATCTCTCCATTTCTATTTCTTGATGCTATTCAGATGAAAGACAGAGTCAGCAAGTTTGACAAGTTCATTCAGGAAACAGAGGCAAAGAGACGGCGAGCGATCCACAAATACCAGACAGAGTTGAAGCTGAAGGACCAGAAGCAGTCTGAGTATGAACTGTTACTGCAACAGTTGGAAGAACTGAAACTTGTGTAAGTTTGGTAGACTCCCATACATTTCCAGCAGCCAATTTCATAGAACATAATGCAATGCCACAATCAACTTCACTTACTGTGCATTCTATTGCATGCAGTGTGACTATGGTACCCTTCAGGAATGCTACGTACAGTGTACATTAAGTCAACAAGTTGTGCAGTGAATGCAGTCATTTGAGCTGGGGCAAAGCTTCATGGAACAAATCAGTAATGGACAGTTTACTAACTAATCATATCACTTATTTGGCTTATCATTGCTCACTGCGTCAAGGCATTTTGCAAAGTTACGCAACATTTGTGAAATCACCTGCAGGACTTTTCACTTGTCCCCGCTGACCTTTAGATGTATGTCATTGGGATATTGGCTGTTTACTGCTGGGTGCAATTAGGACGTACTTTTCTTCCAGCCATCATTAGGTAGCATGAGTTTGAACACTAGACACTTGTCACACTTCCGCATGCATGTGACATGCACACACTGAACATGCCTGCGTTAAAATAAAGGCAATAAGAAATGCAATCCTTTGCCTTCCTGTAGCTGAGGCTTATACTTCAACTGATTGATGCATGTAAAAATCAGGGGGAAATAATGGAGTGATTATTTTATGGAGGTCCGCTTTACTCCTGCTCTTGAGAATGTTATCTACACACATGTGGACTAATGTTGTTCCTGCATTTTTTCAACTACATCAGTGTAACTTTCATAATTAAGTGTTACAGGTCTCCGAGTTAATGTTTCTTCTGGTGTAAGGTGGTAGACAAGCAGAAACTTGAATGTACGGATGTATTGATCCTGATAAACAGCTTGCTGTTTCTCTTTTCCCAGACATAAGGAGCTGTGTACAAAACTGCAGAAGCACAAGAAGTATGAAGACTACTTGATGAGGGTTCTGGATGATATACCCGAAAGTAAGATTCAAGGTCATTTTGTGAAGGTATTCTACAAGTATTATGAGCTACGGTCAGAGGGACCAGTAAGGCCCGTATCTAGAGAAGATTCGATCCAGCTACCAAGTCAGGTCCTTGTGGTAAACCATAGTATCTTAACACGACTTAAAATCAGGGTCACTTCAAACAAGCTGGACATTTATAAAGCTGTAGTTATCGGTACCAAATCTTTAGAAAAAATCTTGGACATTACATCTCAAAACGTGCTCAAGAGAACTTTAGTTGATTTTTGTATTTGTAAACGAAATTTATTGTTACAATTGTGATGCAAACAAGGTGTGGGTTTTTGTGACTTGACCTCTTGTGTGGAAAGATTCCTAAAGGCAGTTCCATGCAAAAAAGTGGAAATATACCATTCTGTCACCAAGCTCATTATCATTTGTACAAAAAAACAGGATTTTTTTCAAAAATGAAAAGTTAACACAAAAGACAATAGTACTTCCTATACATTCCCACTTTAATAGTAATCAAAGAAAAGGTCAGTAACACAACATGATATCACCACTTCAGAGTGGAAGTGAGTGTGTAAACGCCTTCAATCGTGGACCTATAACAATAGGGTCCATGGTTGCCGAAGAGTCCACGGTTGGAAAACATGTACAAAACATATGGGAGGTCTTCCGAAAAAGTTAAAGTATGAACAAAAGAGGAACAATAGGGAGTCCCTGATTGACGGCGTTTACACACTTGTGTGAGTTGACTTGAGTTTACATTGACTCAAACCCGATGATGTCACAATTAGTAGTAAAACTATCTATTTCCAGCTTGAGCAAAGAGGCAGCTGACAAAAACATTTAAAGGACCAGAGATGCTGCATTTGAATACCAACAGTTGTAGCTTGATCCATCATCATGCTTGTGCATTTTAAACGTCTTAAAGGGAGTAGTAAGCAAGTAACATTCATTTCCTCCTCGTGGTTGAGTACATCATAAAAAAGATGCAAGAATACTAATGAGAAAATCAAGTCCTGACGAGGTGTCAAAACCTAAAAAGCAAAAGATTGTATATGGCATGCCATGCACAGCACAACATGTCATGAAATACAAAACAAATGCCCATTAAGAAAATAATGAATTCTATTCCATTGTTTCAGAACCTGTGATTTATTTTGGTATTTTTGCTTTTGGTCACTAATCAGACTACTTGGAAGTAAACGATTCCATGCTGCGGAGTCTGATGGACAGACATCGCACCTTGAGCACCACCAATCAGGCACTGATAGCGCGAGTGCAGAACATGTCCGATCAAATTGACACAGACAACCAGCGGCTGGAGGAACTCAAGTACAGTCATGACCAGAAAAAATTGGTAAGGGAGAGTGAGCTAAGCCACTTCATGCTGGATGGCATGTAAACACTCAGGGGTTTTCAGTGCCACACTGCCAGTTGCCCGGGCGGACATGAACTGTTTGCCTACAGGTGGGGACTGAATGCCCAATCCATATTTAGATTAGGCCTGGAATCGAACCCAGGAGACTTATGAGACCTCTTAAGACCATCACAAGACCTTCAGTGTTTAGCTCAAGTCATAAGCTGTTCAAATGAACTGCAATAAGAGCATTCCTTTGTCTTTGTTCATCCCGGTACTAAGACTGGTCTTGTTGATAGTCTTGTGACTAGTCTTGTGATGATCTCGACCACAGTATTGGAACCCAGGCTGTGGAAAGGAAGGGAGAGGGAAGAGCCTTTATACCAACCTGACTCCCAAGGCCGACCTGACAACCTGACACCAAGCTGATTCCCTGATGCCTTCCTGAATCCTTGTTGACATGTGACACCCTCTTCAACGCTATTTTAAATTTCCCTTTGTGTAGTTGATAAACCGCCAGCTAGCTGAGCTGCAGAGCAAGCAGGAGGAGGTGATGGAGGCTAACGCTCAGCTAGAGGAGGAGATCTTCAGTGAACTCAACAGCTACCGAGATCATGTAAGCAGATTGATAACCCAGCATCAAGACCTCATTATATCCCTGTCTGTTGGAACCTAAAGCCATCTTCTTAAGGATCTGAATGCCTGAACTATCATCTTGCTTTCAGCTGTGCACACGGATGTACTTCATTGTGGGTTTCTGTCCAAATGGAGAGTATTTCTAAAACAATCACCCGAGTTAATATTGAGCCACTTGGTGTTGATATTTCAGAGTGAGATCCTGGGGAGAATCCAGATGGCTGTCAATGATATAGCCGACAAATGCCACAAGAAACACGACCCAGCCCTGGACTCCATGACCTACATTGAGAAGCTTCAGCTCATCATGGTAAGTAGGTATCGTGAGGATTCAGTGAATGGACTGCATCTGCTTTGCACAAAATGCCTGAACAAAGCCTCGTCACCTGATGAGTGAATTGGAGATCATGCAGTCTGACCTATTCATGTTGGGGCTAGCACCACAAAAATGGTGCAAGTGTCATTGCAGAATTGTGGAATACTTCATTTTGGAGTTGGCACTTTAGTGTTTTTTTACACGAATTGCAGAAATTTTAAACTTATAAGTGACACTGATGCTTCTCATATAATGGCACAAATGAAATATATGCCGTCAAGTAGCAAGAGCAATTTAAGGACGCCCACAAACTTAGCTGGGGAAGCTAAGTTACAATTTTGTGCTTGCCTGAGAAAGGAATACAGCAACTTGTATACAAAGAGATTATTCCAGCATTGTTCTAAACAAATAATATTTCACATTCTTTGAATTGAATAAATTCATTTGGTGACAGATTGAATGTTTCATTCCGCTTAACTTCTCCTAAAGGAATTGAACATAATCTGACCCATCATAAAATTATTCTTGTTTCACTCCTAGACTTTGTTTGTGTATTGCACGAGCCATCATTATCACAAAGGGACAAATATATAGACCAAAAGGGAATTTCATCTTCTGGCCCAAAACAATGACAATCTGTTCCACACGTGCATTGTTTATCCCCGTGGTGCACTCAATGACCAGACTCGCAATTTCAATCATGGCTCATCTTTGAATTGACTTGTGATCGACCATTGGTTCAACTTTGGTGATTGGTGATCAGTCTGTGGTTTTAACATGTGACTGACATATGATCCATCTGTGACTGGACTTTGGACAGACTTCTAATCAATCTGTGATTCCACTTGTTATGGACCTATGGCTGTGCCTCTGAATCAAAATATTTAACCTTGATTTTTTTTGTTTCCATTATCAATTGCAGTTGTTTACAATGGACCTGATCTCAGTAGAGAAGATGGCCAGGAGTATGAGTCTGGGATCCCGGACGCGCAGGAAAAGCAAGAGCTCGTTCAGTGCCACCGGGTCCAAAGGGAGCAGAAATAACACCAGCATGGGCTCCAACTCCCAGAAGAGATGAGATGAAGACCCTCATGGATGATGAATCCCTACCAGAGTTCACAAGAAATCGGCAGACTGTCATGGGGACATGAATATTGATATGTGTACCATTTGGGGTGACCTTGCAAAGGTTATTGAGCACTTGAGATCTCCATCTTGCTAGAGGACTATTGCTAGAGCAGAATCTGCAGCTGACCAAATCTTGATGGGCACACAGCGGCCACTGACTTGGTAACCGCATCTGCAGTTATTTGTTTTGCACAAGAAGCTTGGAGTCATTAATGCAAGTTGCACAAGAACACCACTGCCTCATCATTATTGATGTTATCATTATCATTGATTATTTCTGGTGATGACACCAGGGACTCCTCAAAAGCGCCCTAGGCACTGTAGCTCGCAAGCCCGAAGAAACCTGTAGCTATGAGACAATAAGGAGCAGTCTCAGTTATAGAGATGGGAGGAAAAACCCAGAGTAATGTCTTGGGTAAAACCCTTGGAATCAGGTAGGGACCGGAAAACCTATCCACATGTGAACCAAGCTCGGAATTGAACCCAGGTCATGAAAAGATCATGTTTGTCCAAAACGTTTTTGCCTTTGAGAAAGATTCTGCTAGGATCGAAACATCGGGCACTCCATATTTTGAGGTCACTGTAGTCAGCAAGCAGTTTGCAGCAAATTGGTATTACATACATGTACAATGTATGTTTCAACATATTTTAAGTGAGCAAGAATCCATGAAGTCATGCAGTCAACTTTTTGCCACATACATGTAAATGTAAAATTGGCTATGCACAATACGTATTAGCAGGATGGCAAGCCAGTGCCTGGCAGTGGAAACTTTTCAGGGCACACTGCCCCTGTGAATATTATATTAAACCTGCCCTACAACACTGTACGTGTATTTTGAATCACATACACATACACGCATGGGCATTTCATATCTGTTGTGTGGTGTACCAATGCTTTCATTTTACTGCACATTACGCAAGTTTTATTCAGTACGGCTGTGCTATTTATTACATGTATTGCTTGTTTTACACAAATTGGTGGGAGATTTATCATGTGATGCACAGAAGATCTGATTTGAATTATTGATTATCACCGAGTTCTGTGTCATTGTAATTCACAAGAGTCAGAATTATTTGTGACCTTTCAAGGACAGAAACACACGTGATCATGTGCAGTAAACATCGGGCCATGCATAAGCAGTCTCTTTGGATCCTTTATTTCCTGCGGTGATGTATATTTTTTTATTGAGTCACAGACATCCTCGTAAACTCAGAAGTGAGCTTCAAGTAAGTCTGAGTCTAAGCTCTGTGGGTTGTTAAATTGGGTCTTTTCACAAATGTGAAAGTTTTCTTTCTTTTGTGTCCTTTTAGGCAAAGCCTGAAGGCGTCATTTTTGTTGATGTGCTGCAAATTGTTCATGGGCAACTCGTATTTGTGTAGGATTGAGGAACTGCTATTGAGCAATCACACGGTATTCTCTGATTTATTCCAAAAGAATCGAGCAGCCTCATTCTTAAAATATATGAGACATATAACAAAATATCATACTGCATGACATTCCTGTCCAAATGCATGCATGTACCGAGACACTGTGTCCTCTACTGACACATAACAAAATTGGGTAAAAATCTCTACATTGACAGCAAATTTAATTTGAAAGGGTGCCAATGACATGATTTATTCAAGTTTACCACAAGCGTCTGTGTGCTCTCCACTTGGTTCAATTAGTAAAGTATCTCTTTGGGTGATGAGGTAGTTTATGAATATCAATGCCAATAACTGAAGCTCGAATCACATTCAAACCAGCATCCCTGACAAGCTTCACTACACCCCTCAAGGCAGTCAGTGTTTGCACAACACTAAACCCTTACGGTAGCCTATAATTAAGGCCTTGATAGAGGCTGCTGCACTCACTTGTATTGAGCCCAGACATTCTGCTCAACATGTTGCAAGAACCCATCTCCACAAACAAGGTCTTTGGGGGAACAAACCAAAGCAGGTGAACTTTGGCCCACCCGAAAGACACATCCCTGTACACAGCGTCCCATTATATATTAACACACAATGTATTAAGATGAACCACTGGGAGATTATGTCCTGGTTCAGATCATTCATAACTCAAAAAGACTCCAAAACCCAACCTCACAGTACTCGTATAAGCCGGCAACATTCTGCTAACAAGGCATCCACTAATCCTGCAGTAACCCATCAGCACAGCAAAACCGAGACCAGTAGAAATATCAGTGGAATCTTTCTGGCCAATTAACGAGGCTGGTCTATGAAGTGAGCCATGGTTTAGATCACCAGTTTCCCATTCCACGTGCCCTCAAAGAGCCTGGAGTTATAACAATACTTCCTAAAATTCTCAGAATGATGTTCAAGGTTTACAAAATTTATCTTTCCACAAGCATGTACATTGTTTAATAGTTACAGAAGTATTCAACATTTTATCCTATTTCAGTATCTGAACACCTGTCCTGACTGATTCGTAGCACAGAAGAATCTATTTAAATACATAAATACAAATATACATGAATTAAGCCTTACCCTCCTACAGTAATGCAAATTGCATAGAACCTTGTTTGGTTCAGCATGATCAAATGAGGTCACTTCCAGTCAATGTATGTTGAAAGAATGCAACACTAAGGATTACCACAGGAAAG
Source organism: Acanthaster planci (assembly GCF_054643075.1). Taxonomy (NCBI): domain Eukaryota; kingdom Metazoa; phylum Echinodermata; class Asteroidea; order Valvatida; family Acanthasteridae; genus Acanthaster; species Acanthaster planci. Next base: position 10,784,486 of record NC_141777.1, on the reverse strand, counting down.
TGCTTGTTCATGGTGTAGCTGGTCATTACATAAGAAAGCCAAACACCGGCACTTGATTTGCTACAGTACACAGACACATAAGGGCTGTTTGACAGATTTTGAATGAGAAAACGTCAAGAATGCATCTTTGCAATAGTACGCAAATGCTGCAAAGTAAAACTACCCAGGCAACCTATTGCTGTAAACATTCATTTTGAGCGTTTGACTTCTCACATGAAAACACACACCCCTCATTCTAGAGGCAGAAGTGCATGCCCATTTCCTAGTGTTTGTATTGCTTCCTATTCCTTGGTGCATATAAGGCTGGCACTAAACCAGCACGTGAAGAACAATATGTCCCATGGGTTCTCATGTGTTGACCACATTGTTGATAAGGAAAAAATTAACATTCAGCGGGCAATCTGCCATGGAGCCACTGGGCATTTTGCTTGAACGGTACGTCTGATTTTCATAAAAATGATCGTCAGACGTGATGACAAATTTTGGAAGGCTACAGTGGGGCGATATTACAGAAAATATTGAAGTGGGCCCCCGGATGTTATACCTTTTACAGTTGAAGTTATGCAAAGGAAACAAGCATCGCTCCCCTTTTCACCTTCAGCAGAAATCTGCCCTAGATTGCATGCAAATCTGCAATCTTGCACAAGCTTGCATCTTGCCACAAGCCAACATTGAGCTTGCAGCAAACTTGCTCCTCTGAAGGGGCTAACTGCACATTAATAGCAGTACACAAACAAATTGCTGGTAAATTGATGAGGATAGAGTAAGAATAACCGTAAAGAAAAGGGACAAATGACATGAATGAGGGATAAGAATATGAAGCCGTGTTCATGTAAATTAGTACAACAGCCCTTGGGTAGTACTTGTAGTAAAATGACAAGTTTTGAAAGAATACAAGTATTTCAATATCAATATAATTATGCTACAATTTTGACATTCTTATGCTACAATTGAGATGAACGGTGATTGTCATCACTGATTATTGTATTTACTGTAACACAGATTACGAATACAAATGATTGGATGGTTGTAAAATCAGGTCATTCATAAAAATCATTCCAAATTACCCCTGAACACAACTGATTTGAATATCAGCCCTTACATGTAAAAACAAAGCATATAAACTAAAAGAACTAATGATCCCTGAGTTGAAACTGAAAAATACATACATGTAGAAGTATATTACAGTAAAAAAGAGAGACCCCACTTGGTTAATTTTTGGGAGACTTCTTTTAAAGAAACACAGAAACCAACCAAGAATCTTGAAGCTTGAATTCACAGGCAGCTTCAAGTACAAACATTTGTTTTGTTTACAAACACCACCATTTTGCATCGGCGGCCTAGTTTTGAGGAAATTTCACCATTGGTTGGCAACATCTTTTGCCTCAATCCGCACGTTTTCATGAGTTCCGTGATTTAGTACAAGAATTTATTCTTTGGGGATTTCGCAACTGATCCAGATTTTTGACGACTTGTAAATAATTATATTTTCATGTTCACAGTTTGTAGAATCTGCACTTGTGACACTGAGTGAAGACTTTAGGCTTAGCACTAGATGTACCCAACATACCAAGGTGATCACATTTTGACAATGGACTTTCTCGGAAGAGAATACTTAAGTTACAACTTCAGATCATCAACATCAGATTCAGATTTGTTAAAAGGTTACAGTCTGCTACATGAATAAGGCAACAGTTTCAAAGTTTGGCAAGGCTCAAGGCACTTTAGATCATCTAGTCCCATCCAGTGACAATCAATCCTCTTTACCGACAATTTGAATGACATTGATTTATAACCACAGTCCAATCACAGTGAGTAGCTGATCAAGGATCAATAAAAATACACAATAAAAAATTCCGCAAGGGAAACTGAAATAAAAGGTTTGAGGTTGCACCATGCGAGGATATCTCTTTTGTGAGTTCGTGTGGTTCTGTTCCGTAAAGAACTGGTGGGTACTCAGCCTATACAATTTAGTTTCTTACACCTTTGGCAACCTTCCCCCATGCTCCCCTCCTTCAGACTGACACACCTCACCGATCATCTAGCATCTTGGTTGGATCCAGAGTTAAATCCTCTCCACACCTTACCGCCTCTGGGCACCATTTAAGCCACTTCATCAATGGAACCTCTGCAGTCTCCTGACAATGAAGCATATTGTCTGAAATACTCAACTTTAATAAGGGTACCCGTCGGTTCTTTTCAGCACCACTCAAACAAAAGGGATATCCTTGCATGGCGCTACCACAAACCTTGGACTTAATGTGCCACCTTCACCAAAAAAAGCTCCAAAGTTCAAGGGAAACTATGTTAAGTGTGCATTTTTACGTAATTCTTAACTACAGGCCCAAGTTATATATGCCCAAGTTAAGTTTCCAACATGACAATAGCTTAAGAAACAATGTGGTATGTACATATTCAACTACATTTATACAGGTTTACATGCATTCATCAGGGTGTGAGTGGCCACTTAAAATTAAAGCTGAAAACAGCTAGTAAAAAGCTGAAATGTAAGAAGTCCCCCATATATTTGTACACAGCAGGTGCAGAAAAAAAGCTGAATTTTCACACCTCTGATTCCTTTTCCACTGTATTCGTACACTTGTACTGATTCGTGTAAGCTGGAAGACATCATCAAGTTGAAATGTGAAAATGAAAACATCAATAACAGCACAATTATTGATTTCCATGTGGTACCTTTCACACCTTTATTGGTGGCATTTAACCACATGCCAACGGTACTATTTTTGGCCCCAAAATTTTAAATTTTGAAAAAGGCAAGATATGGCTGCCAACTTTTCATATGCAGCCAAACGCCATGAATACTGATTTGCAGGAGTCACTTCAACAGTACACTGTATCGGCGCAACGTTTCTTACCACAACCTGAAATTCTTCACTCCCGGGTGCGCCGACAGAGTGATATTTACTGCCACAACAGCCTGTGCACAGCAGCACACAATTCCCCTCCACAGACTGCTTGGACTTGGTGTGCGCGTACAGAACAAACTGGGGGATTAGCACGTTTTGAGACAACATCCAGAGGTCAGTCGAAGCAAGCTTAACGTTTTAAGCAGTCATCCGTGCCAGTGTCTACAGACAGCCAAATTGTGTTTACACATCCTCCAATGTGGCACGGTTCAAGGTGAAGTACCACTTGAGTTTGTACATGTACATGTATGTATATGCTCATCTCATGACAATCACAGTGAATCGTTACTATTTTTAATTCTAGTTTTGCTACTTACAATTTGTCTTATTTGTAGTTTTGTTACATGTAGATCTATAAATAAATATATCCTCTTTTTACAAGTAGTGAATGAGTCAGGCCTAAATATGGCAATGAAAGCCAACTGAATATCACCTTGCATGAAAACACATTCTGCGAAAAACTGCTGCATTGTTGTTATCTTGAGAACACCGTAAAGCACACTCAGACGACTTTAAATGACACATGCTGGGTAAAATAAGACAGAAATTTGGCGCGACTCTTCTCTTTCCGACATCCAAAGCTGTGGCTCTTTTTATGCATGCACATTATATATTACGACTGTCTTAGTATTGAGTACCGAAGTGTGATGTCACTGTGAACCAGAAAGTGCAGTGCAAACGAACGGAGTACGCGCGCGTGTTGGTTCACGCGATGGTTCACGCGCTCAGGCCTTTTACACACTAATTGTGTGCGTGACGTATTTACTTCGGTACTCTATTGGCCCATCAAGGTGTTTTTTTTTTGGGTACTTTGTGAGTACTCTATCATATTACCTGTGTCAAAAAGTGATCTTTAGACAGGGTTTTACCAATGGAACATAATTCATATACATAGATCTATCCCATTTTCTTTTAAATTATAAATTCAGTTTACATGGGTTTCTTCAATTAAGATGTGTCGGTGTTAGCTGAAATTCCTTTGCACTAACACTTTCCAAAACTTGAGGATATTCTGTATCTCATCAGTTTTAAAAAGTTAAGAATTGTGAGGTTTTTTATCACATGGGAGAACAACTTAGTTACTATAACAAAACTGTTAAACATGCGTGTACCCTGTTCTGTTAAATACTATGTTTTTTATCTTATCGTACATAAATAGTGCACTTCCAAAAATTCCACCACCCCCAAAAAAATCAAAGCTTACAATGTTCATGATTTAATAATTCAACTGTGGTAGGGTTCAACTTCATAGTTACTACTACAGTAAATTGTTATGTAGAAGCACAGGGCATTCCCCTTATCAGGCAAACCATGACATGGCTTGGATGATCACAGCAGATCAGGTCAAGGGTCGATTACATGTACATCTCACTACTTCCCATGCAAGTTCATTTTTCTTGAGGTTCATTTGACACTGACTTTGCACAAACATGTCCCAAAGTGAAGCATACACAAGCTTTGTGTACACCTGCACCAAAAACAGCTCTTGCACAATTTGTTTTTGAAAGCACATTTAGGCTCTTCTCCACAAGCCATATTTAAGATTTTCCCCAAGAGACATTTCAAATGGATGGAGATACGGCTCGCAGGTCTGAAAGCTCAAGTCTGCAAGGTCTCGTGATTCCAGAAACTCGGCACAAACTTGTGCTAAAAGTGGGGCCTAAAAATGCCCAACAGGTGAGGAAACACAACATCTCTTGTCAAATTTGTTCCCACTTGGTGGAGACTTCCTCGATTTCACAATGAAAAATCTGCGACCACTTTCACACTGTGAACAATCTATCAGCCTCTATTTGTGACTTTGATGCCCTTGGATATTCCTCTCCATTTTGTGACTCATAACCCTCAACCCAAACATCCACCAAAACCATTTCTCAGCAGGTGGGAAACATTTCTGTGGAGGTGTGCAAGTTCATACTACACCACCCAGATCTGCAAGATGCAAATCTCTTTGGTTCATTATGTCCATCAACTCTTCATCATCAAGAATTTAGCTTGAGTTAGCGTTCAGTGTGGGAGAGTGGAGTTTTTCCTCAACTGCACATAAACAAATGAGAGTCCACACTAATCCTGTGAGGTGTTAAAAGTGTGGGTGTGTGCATGTATGTATACACATTCAAATCGTGGACGTTAAATCATACAGGGCAACTAGGGTCCATGACTGACTAAACATCCACAATTAATGACTGTTTGCAAAAACACGTGAAAATCTTCCCAAAATAATAAAATTTCTGGGGGATAACACTGTCTTGAGAACAAAATCTAACCAAGAAACTGCACTGCCATGGAGGTGAGGTTTCTTTCAAGGATAATAACATCTAGCTCCAGCAATCTGCCAATATCTTGGGTGCAGTCACACGGACTGCAGATTGCAAAAACCTTTTTAGTGGTAAATTTGCACTTTGCAACTACTATTCAGCCCCAGATCCCAGACCTGGATACACCGGTGCAGTCCCCACAACTAAGGGCAAGTTTGAGTACCAACTATAGTTAAACCCATAGTCAGATGCTTTTTGACAATGTGCATATGTGCAATTCAGTTACACTTGAACGACTCTTTTCAGCCTATTTATTTTGGCCTGTTACTCTCATTTCACAGTTGGCCATGATTCTCGTAGCGTACATGGTCACTGAAATCTTGTACAGTTATATTCATGAGAATAGTTCCTTCTGTAATGATAAATGAAATCAGCTATTGATAACCAGCGGTGCGACCATGCCCTAGGGCCAAATATTCCAAACCATCCATTGTTCAGGCATTGTTAGTCAAACTATAGTTAACTACAGTCGTCAATTGAATTTGCCCTGCGAAACAAATAATGTCCAGCAAGTGTACAAATGAGTAAGAATTCAAAACCTTCACCCTGCCGACCGCTCAACCTGCTGGCCGCCACTGCTGGGCTGAAGTCTCACACTTTGGTCTCCGGGCTGGGCTGCTGCAGGGCCTGCTGTTGCATCTTCTTGGAGCGCACCAGGCGCTGGTCCATCTCCCGCAGCAGGGCGAACCGGTACGCCTCATAGTCCATCACCACCTCCTCAAGGTCCCGCTTGCAGAGGCGGGACAGCATGCCCTGGAAGGCGTCCAGTTCGTGCAGCCGGAACAGCTCCCATTTCAGCTTGTGATCGTGCTTGGGGGAGGCCTTGTAGTACACCTCCAGCCAGTCGGGAATTTCTGTCCAGGCAAACGTTAGAAGGATCTTTTAATCTTTCATTGTATGTCAAAGGTACTGAGGCTGTGCATGGCAGGCTTCTTTCAGGTCAGGCGTTTTTGTAATGGAGGGATATGCATGAAAGGTCTACTACTGTGTATCCCTGTAGAACAAAAGCACTGACCTCAAAGATGGCTGCCGTGCACAACCTATATTCATGTAAATGTACAGTCATGGCTATTTCCTGTCAAGTTGTGGGTTATAAAGTCTCTGAAGAAAGTCTCCTATTGGTGAATAAAATACTTTAAAAACTGATGAGTCAGCCGGGCTACTTGAATGCCACTGTCTCCAAGGGGCTTTGTGCATATTCAACAAATTTGACAATAGCACTTCATGCACTGAAAGACTATAAGGACAGACAATGACTCATGGCTCAAGTTATCATAATTTGTTGCCCAGTTAGTCCCTAATCATCTTATCTAGAGCTAAATGCAAGTAATCCAAACAAAAAAAAGCATGCCTTTAAATCCTTTGTAACTGTTATTCTGCAGTTCCTTGTGACCTGACCTTTAGGCAAAACCAGTCCGCACAGCAAACAAACAAGCCTGTTGAAGTACATCCCTCCTTAACAGAGAATTAATTAAATCACAGAGGTCCAACTTACGAGCATAGAGGTACGGGTTCGCAGGCACCCACACATGTTGGCCCCCCGGGTGCTCATCAGCACCAGGTGCATGGGGGTGGCCACCCCCACCCCTGTGGGGGTGTGTAATGGGTAACTGCTTGGGGGCAGGAGGGGGCGGCTCGTAGCGAGGTATGTTTCTTGCATAGGGATGGTGGTACTGGGCCATCTTAGAAATGTGACTGCAGAGAAAAGAGAGGTAGACAAGATGTACCATTACTGATGAGGGGAGGTGAATTGATGGGTGGGTATCACTTCAACATCTGTAGGAGACATTCAACGTATGTCTGTCTCCTTCTGGCAGGTCATAAAGATACGAATAATGAGTGTTTATGAGTGGAACAAATTACATGAGGTTTACACATGGAATGTTCTGTTCCACAAGGCAAAGCTGAGTGGGATGAAATACTAAATCTGTAAGTGAATCAAATCATCCCTTCCAAGAATGGGAATGGGAATGTTAATTGTTTTTTAAACCCCACCTGAATAGATTTTCTTTGAGTACAAGTTCAAGTTTTAATTTCTCAAGTTGGTGTAAAAATGCAACGCGAAGTTTTCACTTTCCCAACCACGATTGAAACATTTTCTGCATGGAGAACCGCGACTGTGCCTTCCCCATGTGCTTGTGGTACGGTGTTCTTTGCCAGTGCACAGAGCCGAGAGCTGTATCTACCGCTCACTCACGTAGTCAATGACATATGTAATGGGGGTGTAAAACCGTTGTCGCACTGATGAATATACATGTACTGAATAAGTCAATGCTGCGTGGACCCTTTTATCTTACTTGATATAGTAAACACCATGCTCCGGTGACTCCACTTTTTCCCAGCCGGCCGGCAATCCTTCCTTCTCCATCGGATGGCTCCAGTGAGTTGTCTGGGTATTGTGGCTGAAAAAAAAAAAAGACCGCATTTTGGTTTGTTTTTGCTGTCCAGAATTGGCGGAAGAAATAAAAGAGGTTTTGGGACGTACATTCTAGACAACCTGCTAAAAAGAAGTAATGGTATTCCGACAGCCCACGATGCTGTGAGTGCAGCATGATCAGTTGATTCTGGAATCAATACAGCACATGAATGCACATTGCTCTATCTGCACTGAGTTGAAAGTACACTCTCACCCGAGCCCATGCACGCGCCTGGCAGACCATCCATTCCAACATCATTGGCTGCCAGTGTTATAGCCATGGTGGGCGGCGCCAGGCAGCACCACTTGGTACTGCAAATTTCCGCGTGGCTCTCAGGTTCAAATTGGCTGTGCCGCCGAGCACGGATTTTCCCAAAAATGAACTGAAATATTACTGAAAATGTACCAATTCCATTGTATGTCAAGCATCAGAAAGCATTGAGAACGTCTAGCAAGCATTGCTACGAGACCCGGATGTGAAATTATGGGATATAATATAGCCTTCCCCGAGGTAGCATGCACAAGTTTGCAGTCTTGGCTCAAGACCAGCCGAACAGCGGTATCAATGGAAGGCATAAATCCTGTCCAGTTATGAGCTGCAAGAGCTCCGCTCGCTGTGCTCGCTACATTTTGAAATCCAAACATTGACCCAGCACTAAAATGGTCCTAGCTAGAACACTGTCGTCTCTGAGTACGCACGCCCTCTTGTTCCTGCTTGAAGTGGATAGGAGATGTGATGACTAATTTTCTTGGTTTTTTTTTTTAGTCCAATCCCCTTCCCAATAGAGAACTCGTTCCTTTCTACAAAATTTGGATACAAAACACCTGTGCTACCCACAACACAAAAACTCAAATTTTGCTGGATCATTGTGATTTTGCACATATTTGTCCAATGTTGGTGTTCTCCCTAAAAATAGCTCATCGTAACCTGTTTATAAGCTATCTGTATGTCATACTTACTCAATGAAATAGATGCGTCCTCTCATTGTCCGATCAACTGTCCATCCTGGGGGGAGGGGATGGGCCAAATTAACACTCGGAAGGGGAGGGTGTCTCAAATTTCCTGTTCAAGACAAACACAGAAACATCTTTCATATGTGTATATGTATTGAGTGATGCTACATTTGTGTATCTTTTTCATGTTTAATTCTGAACAGTAATTCCTCAGAAAGAATCGGCTCCAAGGTTACATGTCTGTTCAAGATCTGTTTTCTGAAACTATGGGACTTAGGTACACTGTGCGACCAACTTGAGCAAGCTCCAGTGTGTGGAACACACAACTAGCACAGCTTCTTACAGTAAGCATGTATGCACATAGCTAACTTTCATTGGAATGTGTAAAACCCTGCAGCACCCTCATCAAATCGCATTTCAGTGTTAAGTCACACATCTATCTCCCCCTTTGTCACCATGGAGCAGGTTACACATACTTGTGCATGATTTCCAATGCCATCTTCTTCCAGGCTAAGATCTGTCTGTGACACAAATTGGGTGGGAAAGATTCAACCTCAACATTTTTCCCCACCCCGCTGAGTGCATACTAACTGCCCTACTCCCTGAACACAGAAACTATGGACCTCTGCCCACTTACCCACGGACGAGCTGACCGGCGCCACGTCTTGCACATACTGGCCACGTGACGGCAGTGAGGCCACTGAAGATGTGTACCGACTGCTGTAGGATGAAACACCGGTATCTGGGAACAGAAAAAATAGACTGATTGCGCCTGCTAAATCATGTGACCTATAGTGGGTATCAACCCTATAACAACATGTGATTTGAGAGTTTACAAACTATACAGCCAGGTTACGGTTTAGTACCCAGTACATCCGTAGTCTGCGTACGGTACCTACCGCCTTTGTTATTTTTGGTAAAGGACACTTACGGAAACATTGCTTTTGGTGGACGTCGTGTTTGTTGATATTTAATACCCACTATAGGTCAAGTGACTTAGCGGGTGCAATCGGTCTATGGAGATGCAACTAGAAAAAATTGACGTGATATGCTCACCACTTCTCTACACTTTATACTGTGCACTCATCAAACCCCAGCTGAAGTATTGTACTGCTACATTTCATTCTATCTCCACTTATCAGGAAACTAGGATTTTTTTATTTCAAGTATAAAAGTTTCAATGGTATCAAGGGTAACACATACAGAGCTTATTCAGAGATATTCAGAGCTTTGTAAAATCTGTATAACCTCTGTCTTTTACCCTCCTATGCTGAAGTCACTCTTTCGGGTCATTTGGTGAACACCTCAAAGAAGCACAGCTGTGTTGTGTTGTGCACTGCACCAACTGTCCCTCACAGGAATATCAGATTGCACTTTTGTGCTGCCCAACAACTGTGCTTCACTGTTTCATGTGCATAATGGTGCAGTAAACCAAATGCAGTGAAGAGGACTGCACAAAAGACCCAGGGTCATTTTGTGCTGGCAATCTACTGTGTACACACTGAACCTGTGCATGTTTGAGTTCCAGATAGAAAATACATGCTCACCGGTGACTGTGGGCATTTGTGCACATTTGTGCTGTAAAACCAAAGGAGGGTTAATGTGTGACCTCAATGATTGTCTGTTCCTAAACAAGCACTTTCATAACCCTATCCATCGGACTGATGCTAACCCTTTCGGTTTGAATGGAACTTTTTTCTCATGACTCACCTTCGGCCGAAGAGGTCAGACTCTGCGCAGACGAATGGGGTGATCGGCTGTACCGCCCGGCACCAGGAACCTGTGCGTCGTGTGACGATGCCCCCGAGTGTTGCATGGAGCTTGGAGGGGTTTGGCGACGGCTTGTGGACGGGCCATGGCGTACCACAGGGGACATGTAGCCTGCAAGAAAGGAAGGACAAGATCAGCCTCATGAAATGAGGTTCATTACCCAATTTTACTCGCGTGTACATTCATAGGATCATGCAGGACATCCGTCCTTCCGAGCGCCAAGCCCGCAAGGCTTGAAATGGAGTGACAGTTGAATGCAGCTCAAACGCATCAGAGGACATCAAAACTTCTTCCAGGTCCCTGAGGAGTATGTCCTCTTTTGGTTGCGAGTGTCGGACCCATACACGTAGCTACACGTACAATGTATATTAAATTGCTAGTACTTAAGTGCCGACTTGCAGTGTAACCTCCTAGGTGCATCCATATCTGTGCACAAACGTATGGAAAAATCCAAAGTTTGTATGTCTGTATTCTCAAACGGTGCATCAACGTCAATCAAAAAAGGCCCAAATGCATAGATGAGTAAATGGGCAGTTCATTTTGCTTTGCGTAAGCATTGCAAATGCATGCACACTGCACTGCAGATGAATTTTGGTGTGGTTTTCAATGCCTCTCAAATTGTGCTGTATGCCATTTGTATGTTGTACTTGCCCATTGTATTTAGAGTACTTCATTTGGAATTTGTTCCATGTTATTTCATTGAAAATGTCTGTGTTCAGGAGGCGTCGGGACTGTTCTGCACATGGAATGGTAAGTTAGCACTCTGGTTTGTAGTTTAATATAGCTCTACAGCTGGAAAAATAGTTCTGCTTCCTATTACACAACATTCATAAATACCTCAGACAGTTTCAGTATTCAACAGTAGGCAACGTGACCATGTATTAACCTTTGCTAATGCCCACTGTAATTTCATAATGCCCGCTGTGTAAAAAGGCACTGTTACCTAGATAGAAGACAGCTTAATTCATTCCTATTGGTCAAGAGACTGTGTGAGCCGCAGCACGCAAAACTTGCCTCACGTGCACCAAGTCCATATCAGGAGATTCTTCTAGACTACTTGCCCAAGGAATATACAGGTACCATTGTACATGGACACCGGACGGGGGTGGTCAGTCTCAAACTAATGTTTAAGACAGGATCAGGAGACTGAACACTGATAATGCCCTTGCTGCAGCTCATGAATCAGTCTCATCTATTCTCCTGAGCCGGTCTTAAATGCAAGTTGAAGACCAGCCAAGCACATATTTATTCTCTTATTTGAAAACAGGGTAGGTACACATGTACATGTACTTGTCCTACAGGTAAGTGTAGCAGTTTTTCACTTTGTTTTTAATCAATTTGATGTCAAACCAAATGTGCATATTACGGAGGAATCCAGTGACCGTGGTAATGCCGTCATTGACCATCTGCAGCAGCCACCACCAATGGCAGTAAGCATTGCGATAACTATTGTTAACAACCACTGTCATGTGCCAGTTGCTCTATGCAGAACTGAACACAGTCCTCTCTGCCATTAAAGGGGGCCACCATATGGGAAATGGCCACTGAAACGTTGCTGGATTTGTCTATCAGGCATGGATTGGATATCAATCATAGGGTGAAATTCCGTGCACATGCACAACGTTCATGATTGAAACTCACTCTGCAGAATGGGAGACGACTCTCGCTTGGTGTATTTGCCTGCTATGCCCTCTGACGTCAACGGTTTGGAGGAGTCCTTTTTTCGAGAGAGTATCATCTTGGTCCTCTGTTTGAAGCACACTCTACATGACCATGTTGATCCTGTTTATGATTTCTGTTGGCAAGGAAAGCATCACGCCAAATATCATCACTGTTTTCACGCTCTGATCATATGTACATGTACAAACATGTACAAGAACACAACTTATGGTTTTTAATATCAGAATTGATGGTTCGGGGAGCCAAAAACACTAAACATGCTAAACACTTTATAAACTAGACTTAAAATGATAGAATCATCCATAACCACATAATCTCCATCCCTGTTGCTTGTGCTGTTCATCTGATATAGAGTACACATTTAATACACATGTACAATAAGCCTTTTGCGAGTTAACTTTGACCCAAATCTGGTACACTGAGTTCTTTAAATTCACGCGAACATAACAACTTGAATTCTCCTTACTAAAACCACTGATGGATTCCAAACTCATATCAACATGTTTATTAATATTATGACATCCTCTCCAAGATCATATCAAAACAAAACAGAAAAAAATAGTTGGAAAATTTATGAGGACCTTACACAAGTTGTAAATACGGTCATTGATGGTCATGATGGTAGGTAAAAGTACGCCAAGGCCTACATGTATGTCTTAGTTTTAGTTTTTTGTTTCCTTATTATAGGTAGGGACATAATGAGTGACGGCACAGTTCATTTGGGAACTCATTTTCTTAAATAGGAAACTGTGATTAAACTTTTGTCTTTTTCTGCATGCTCTAGCTCCTCTATTTAATTTCCTATTTGAAATTTTTTGAAATTTCCAGCGAAGCCAACATTTAATTCATTGAAATTAGGCAAGGAGAACACAGATTTCATGAAAATGTGGATTTTGAGCTTTCAGTAAAAATCGTCAGCGCAAATGTCTGTGGCATGCACTATGTGGAAAATCAAGCTTGCGCTCGAGATCTCTCCAGGAGATTTATACAAATGTGTCCTTGCTATGTTTGTTGAATCTGATCCTTAAGCTTAAAACATGCTGAAATGGAAAGCAAGAAAGTTACAACTGAATTCCGAACATGAATGTACTGGTTGTCTTAACTCGAGGTATGAGTTGTCTAGGGTACATTTACAAGTTGTCCGAGGTACATGTACGAATCGTCCAAGGTACGAGTTGACTTGAAAGCAAATTAATGTTTCTTTGCTTTGCAGGGACCGATGGAATCCAAACTTATATCAAAATGTTTCTTATGACATCCTCTCCAATGTCAAGTCAAAATGAAACAGAAAAATATAGCCTAGGGCCTAGTTGAACAATTTATGAGCCTCCCTACATGTAAGGAACATCAAGAGCAGGGTGTTAAACATCCCCAGAACTGTGAGGCTCGTCATTTGCCGCACTCACACAAACGTGCCCTAGCCATGGTATGCAGGGTAGGCCAACATACTGTACGTGTACATGTACATTCGGTTCCTACACTGTACATGTATATTACCGTGGTAACTCTATTATCGCAGTATCAGAGATTTTGAATTTTGCATTGCCAGTGAGATCCCAATCAGCAATATTCGCTTGGGTAATCAATAAATTATGGCCTGATATAAGTTTTATTAAAACAGAGTGAAAAATTCCGAAAGGTTCTGTAAGTTTTTATAAGATTTAATAAAAGATGTAATTTTTCTTAAATTCATAAATTTTCCTTTACCGTGTCTGTCATTGCCTGACATCTATTTCTTTAACAGTTATGTCTAATGTTGACTGGCCCTCGCTGAGTTCCCATGTCAATTCCGAAATGGCCACAGGTGTCTAAAATGTCTAACGGCACAGTTTAACTGCGAAAGTGCCCATTTTTTTCAGAGTCAAACTACATGTAAGGGCTTCTGCGCTGAGAAACTTTTGCAAGCGTAAAGTGCACCCCAATTTACCTTACAATAGACTTGTATCAATTGTATTTTTACCGTCCGGGGCAATTGATAGTGAATCATTACATTGGCATTATTGTCTCAATCTTTTTGCTCTTATACAACTTAAAGAATTTTTCAGTGGACATTTAGAATTTTTAACTTAACTTTGAATTAAATACATGTAATTCAGGTCCAATGATATGGTTACAACTCTCGGGAATTAGAACTCAGAAAGCAGACACTTTTAACAATTACTTCAGACATCGATAAAAGAATAAGTCCAACAAGAAAATAAATTCTGCGATAGGCTTACCCGAATATTTATTATTCCTTCGGCAAACACCAATTTACATATGTAAGTAACAGAATGAATGTCAAAGTTGTTGCTGCATTTAGTAATGGGGCAAAAAGTTCTGGTGAAAAAACTGAAGTTATTCCATGCCAGATAAATAAGTGTAAGGTGATGTAGTGCACAGTCTGCACTTATTCCCATCTTGGTCTTACAGTGAAGGGCATCTTTAAAGAGAAGACTGGAAAAAATAAAGAAAAATACAGGTAAAATGGAACTTTATCACAAAATACGGTTATTTTGTTTCCTCTTTCTGTTTATCCTTATTTATTCTTAAACAAAGTTCGATACCGCGATAATAGAGACTCCACCTCCCCTTGTATACAGTGTGTAGACAGATATTCTGAGCTATCTTAAAGGAAAATAAATTGAACCACCAAAAAAATCTTAGGAATCAAGTTTATGAGTAAGAGTTAAATGTGAATAACAGCAAGGTACATGTACAATGTAATTCAGGAAGGTGAGCGAACAATCTGTACACGTACATGTACATGTATTTCAATCGGGAAATGTGACACTCTATACATGTACCACGACTACTGCAATAATCACAGTGCTCATTGCCATTAGCACCCTGTTCCTATGATAAGGAAATTGAAGTCCACTTTTTCAAACTAACTGACATTCAGACCTTGAGGATCCATTCCTTAATCCTACTAGCTCTAGTTTTGGTAAATTTTAACCATTGTGAAACTGAATTTCATAAAACAACCTTATGGTTCTAGGTCAAGGAACCAGACTACATGCTTGAATTCATCTTCATTCACAGCTCTTCGTCGCGTCATTTTACGCTACCATTTTACCCCATAATTTCCCTTAAAACCATTTAAAAAAGAAAAAGAAAAGAAAAGAAAAAAGGGAAGGGCTTTGAAAGCTCTCCCCTCTTTTCTTTCTGATACGAAAGAGGACATCACCGCCAACTTATTTAGGTAAGTTATTTCGAAAATATAGACTTTGTGTCCTTATTATAGGAACCGGGTGCTAATGGCATGAATCACTGTGATCGTATGAATGTTAATGAATGCCATAATTAGGCCTACTACAAAATACATGTACTAAACATGCTATTGGCATTGCTAGAGAAAGTGCAGGAATTTTCGACCAGGAGGAGACTTCAACCAACTGCATTCAAAAACTACACAGCTGGTCGAATTTCTGGCTTTTCTTATATGGTACAAATAGGCCTACCCCTGCCTTTACCCTATCACTGTTGGAGTAACCCATCCTACAAGTACATGTACAATGCCTAGGTAAGTGCTGGGCTAGGCTGGGCAAGGACATCCGGCCTACCTCAGAAAAAGTGCAACTGCCTACCCGTACGTACTCGAGATATATATGCAGCCATACGAATGAAGCCAAACCACGATGGTTGTGTTCGTATTGCGCATGCCCGATGTGTATTATTAGACTTGCGTTGCAGCCGTTCATCATTATATCAACAGTAAAAACACCGTCAATTTGTGTGAATTGCGGTAGTCAAGCGGTTACGGCATAATGGTTTGTGATGCGTGGGCTTGGAATTGTGGGGAGGGAGGTTTTTTTTCAAGGAAAATAAAGCCCGAATGTTATTGGAGCCTAATTTCACACGTGAAGTTTTTATGGTTGGTTGAGCATCTAGATGTCATGCATTGTGCATGGTTGTGAACCGTGGTTTGGCTTCATACGTGTGACTGCCATGGAGAAATAATACTACTAGCTCCGTATTCCGTAGGCCTACCCGTCCGCAATTCACAATGGGGTGTGACCTTTAGTTTTAACATCCATTGTCAGTGGATTTTTCCCAAATATTAAAGGCTGTTTTATACGTTTAAGATCTTACCAAAACATGCAGAAGATAATGCACTTCATTCCAAGATTCTGCCACAATGTAAAAGTAATCACAAACTAGGCTACAGCCCTGCTAAACTTAGCATCCAGTTCCGTTCTTCGTACTGACTGAGAGCTGCCATATTGATTGTTCGAGGTAAGAAAATTCTTTACTCCAGTCATTTCTAACGGTACAAACCGATGACGTAACACATTTGTGTGTATTTATGTCGTGCAGGTAAACCTAGCAACGAGTGCCGCACCGAGCATGCATGTAAGTTTTGTACGTGTGGACGAAAACTGACTGGGAGAGTGGTGAGCTGAGATCGCCCGTCAGAAAATTCATGTTAAAACCATTTCACCTGTCCGTTTTGCATGAATTCACGTTGTTCATCGTTACATTGAGGCAGATATTCCCATTTCATCACCTTTTTGTTGTTGAATATTGTCGAATTTTGTGAAATATTTGGCATGTCAACTAATGCAGAGCAAGCTCCCGTCGAGGAGCAGAAAAACAACGCAGTCGGGACGCCGAGTAAGCCCGGAACCCCGGCAGGATCTGTCGTATCGGCCACCACACCGCCGCCAGACATGGCTCTCAATCTGAACCCCAAGGAGCAGGAGTTCACCAACGCCAAGGCATATCTCTTGAAAGCAAGCACAAAGTCAAATTTAAATTTGTACGTAATTATCTGGGCCTATTTGCCTGTGTTAATCAGTGTTGAAAAATTGTCACCGTGATCACCTAATTACTAGCCTAAGCCCTACCTGCATGACTACGCCCAGGCCTACTATTTTTTGTGATAATCCATTGGTCAGTGTCGGTGTTTGTCTTGCACTGAACATGTCTCTGTAGGCCAAGGCCTATTTGATTTGAAAGTGTACACGTACATATATGTGTTTGTATTGGGTTCAGTCAGCTGATCAGCAAGATCACTTGATCTGTGCGATCGCTCAGTCTTATTGCACAATTTGTTGGCGATTCCATCTTCATTCAACGTATCACCTTTATAATTTTTAAGCCAAACGTACCTGTAGGCCTTAGTGCTGCTAGTTGTGGAAGATTGTTTAAAAAAATGTTGAGATAGGCCCTCAAAATATATTAAAACTAGGATCGAACAATCGTACAACAGTTTGACGATTGTTACGATCAACTAATGGCACCCAACATTTGTATTTTAGAGGCCCTACATGTACATGTATTGACCCTAGCCTGCCTCAGTACTGCAAAATCCTTTGCGTGGTTTTGGAGGATTTTGGAGGACTGAGGGAAAAAGGCATTTTTAAAGTTGGAAGATTTTGAGGATTGAGGAAGGTGCCCAGCAGAAAGGTCCTAGGGGGTTAGGGTTAAGTGTGAAGTAAATTTGATTTGCCCCTATCTAGAAGTCAAAGCTTAGGCCATGAGAACAAACATCCCCGATTTCCGTCGGGACAATTATGGAAACCCATGAGGCTTTTTTTCATTATTCATTCTTAGTTGGTGTGCATACCGCACATTGAAAGCGAGTATGCGTCCATGCAAAGGGAACCAACCTTGAAAGTAGACAAGCTCTCAGTCCGTCTTGCATCATGCCATATTAACCATTCCCAACGGCAAAAAACCAAGTTTTCTGAAATAACTTTTTGGAAAATAATGAAATTTTTGGCGACTGTTTCGGCGGTATGTGGGTGGTAGACAAAAAAATCTGGAATATTCATTCTCATGGACTTACCTTTTATTAAAGACAAGGATATAATTTTTGCATGCAGTGAAACACTATGGGAATACAGTAACACAGAAAGCTCTCAAGATTTGAGTCTTTGTGTGGCTAACTTAACAGATTCATTCAGGCCTAAGCTGGTTTGGGAGAGGGTACTCAACCAAATTTAGTTCAGGTTCAGAAAGTTTTTCAGTGGAGCTGTTTTACATTTAATAAGACTTCAACCTCTTTTCCAGGCTATTCAGAAGCCAATGGAATTTGTCAGTTTGTTGTGGGAGCTTACCCACCTGTATGTTTACCCAGAGGGCATTTGGGTTGTTGCTTTTTAAATTAGAAAATGCTGGAGGCACATTTTATGGTGAATTTTTGTTTTTTAAGATTTGCAGAAGAACAGATATTTCATTTAATCTTAAGATTTGCATCATTTCCTTGACTAAAGTTGCTGGGATACTTTGATCAGATGATTGAAATTAATTGCCTTTATCCACTAGATCCGGTGCATTGGTTTACCCCTTACACAGTCTTAGCACGGTTTTCTAGAAGAGGATTCCTCAGTCAGTAGGATGGTTTTACCCAGTGTATGCTTCCAGTTTTTAAGTAGAAAGCAACCAGTAATCCAGCAAAATGATAAGACGGGCAAACTTTTTCATTTCAGTTATACATGTGTACATTTTGTCTTTTAATGCGTTCCATTCATGGTACAGATTTTTTGTTTGATGAGAGAAATTATTGGATTGAATTTTCCCCAGTATTTATCAGAGGTGGTAAGGAACGTTACAGGAACCCATTACAGGAACAGTTACTGTAGGATGTTACATCAAGAAAAGGTTTTTCTAATGGACTGATTGTGTGTGGTGACATTTTTTGTTCATATTGCGATGAACGTAGTCTTTGAGAAGTCTGAGGGTGACTACATGTGTACATCATCTGGGTCAAAATGTCAAGCTCCCACTCACAGGTTCTTCTCAGAACCACCACTCTATGGAGAGGTTGATTTGCCCATGGTGTATCCACAAACTTCTCTCAGTCTAGGGCTGCATCCGAATCTCTTGTCTAGAGCTAGGTCTAGGTCTTCACTCCATTAGAAATGCATGGAGACGCGTAGACAATAGGCCTAGCCGTACATGTAGCTCTGGAAGCCCGTTTCGGACATGGCCTAGCCTTCACCGTGCAACATTTCAAATCTACTTAACAAGTTCAGTGCTAGTTTTCATTTATAAGATACTAGTGTTGATATATACAGAACATGTACACAATAATGCATTGGGCTGTGCATTGGAATATTGGTAGCTGAGTACCCAACTGTTCTTGTCAGTAAAAGTGCTTTAATTTATGGAGCTTGGTGCCCTTGACTAACATTCATAATTACTAAATGACCTCACAGTAACAAAGAATTTAAAGCTTGTCGAGAAATGTTTGACCCCCCAAAAATTATCACACATGTACTACATGCATTTTCATTCATCAGTTAAGCATCAGTGACACTGACATATGGACAGCAGTGATTTTTTTTAATAACCGACAGTTATCAAGGAGAGTTGTTGTAAAGCTAAAATGGAATTTAAGTTTTATATTGGAATTTTGAAATGAGTTCTTAATACAGATACTGTACCTGAGTATCCACTTTTCATTTTATCTGAGTACCCAGTATCCACACTGCACACCCCTATTCAACAACATGACATGTAATATTTTCTTTTACTTTAAAATAGATTTGAAATTTAATACGAGGAAACTGTAACAAAGTCTGGTCATCCCTGCATGAACGTTGTTTTGTTCTGTTATTAATTCGATGTGGCATATGTTTTCTCCTTTAAAGGTATGATCACCTGAGTCGTGTGCTTACAAAAGTTCTTGATGAGAGACCAGAAAATGTTGTAGGTAAGCAATGTCAGAAACTAGTCGTGAATGAAAATTTGACATTGCCGGTTTTCATATCTGCGGCAAATATTTTTGTACTGGTGTGTGTGCTCATAATTTCTTTTGAATTTCTAATGTGTCAATTCCAGTGCAATCCTTTTCTGGAGCTGCTTGGATTGAAATAGAATTTTTAGGAGTTGATTTTGACAACTGATGGTCAAACCAATTTATTTTCTGTCAAAAGACGTCTTTGAAGACATCAGCAAGGATGTCAAGAGGTCCAAGTTCACGTCCAAAGTGGATACTATTCTGGACAAGGTTGACCATTCTACGGCTGTGCAGCTGGCCGAGTCACAGAGGGCGCTGTTTGAGGTGAGCATTTGTCTAACACTCGACGAAACATAAAGCTAGCACCTACAGGGGCCACTTTGTTGCAGTACACCGAGTGCTAGGGATGTTTGGGAAGGTCTCAACATTAACCCTAACACTCCTCAATCCTTCACCTGTTGGAGGACTGAGGACTGTTAGGGTTAATGCCAAAGTATTAAACTTGGAGAGTGGCTTGAACAGTTTTGCTCCTTCATGTAATTGTTGTTTGCGTTAGTTAATTGGTCTTATAAAACTTGTGCAAAATTATGATTGCTATACAAGACATCCCGGTTTTTTCTCCCAAGCATCCCTTGTTGTCAAAATTTAATTGTGCAGTTAGGACATTCACTCTTAATAAAACAACTCATCCAAATGGTCAGGAAATAATTAAGTGCCCATCACGTTTCCATCTGGAGTCAAATCACAAGTTGGTCTCATGTAAGAGCAGGAGAATAGGTAAGAGTGGATCAAGAGTAAAAAGGAAAATGCCTTTGAAACACTGCATTTGAATAGCTTCAAACATGACTTGAGACTTGATGAGGACTTGTTATCGACTTGTGACGGACCTGCAGTGTAGTTGAGCCAATTGTGAATCCCTGCAAATCTGTCACAAGTCTTCAGCCAAGTCGCAAGCTGTTCAACGGTGGCATTCCTCTGTCAATATTCAATCTGTTACTTAATATGACTGGTTTTGTGAAAAGAATTGCGACTGGGCTTGTGAAATGACATGTGAAAGTACTTGTGAGGACTTGACTACAATACTGAAACTGATGGGAAATATGCTGTATGGGCCTCGGGCTGGACCAAGAGAGGGCACTGAACTTCGCTGGTTCATGAGTGACTAGGAAATGCACACGTCATGGTCGAGTCACTACATGTACCAACAAATCAAATACTTCTGACCAACGCAGCTCTTTTCAGTCAATGAAGGGGTGCTTCTGCTCTAGGAGGATTATAAGTGGGTCATCATCAGGCTTGGAACTCAATGTTAAACAAAGTGTCTATATACATGTACATGGAGAGCCCTCTATCTGGGACCAGCCAGCCCTCTGAAACCATCAACTTTTGTTTCCTATTTCCAGAAAAATCAAGACGAAGCGGAGCATGAAGCAGGGGGCGAAGAGGAAGTTGATACTCCATTGCCCAACCTACCTGAGCTCATGTATTACTTTGAGCAAGCTGGGGTGAGTACAGACACAACTACCGCGAGTCACAACCTCTCCTCTACACACTCCTCAACCACCTTTCCATACATTCGTTTGGTTCTTTTGGTGCTTCTTATATTTTGGCTTACATCCATTTCAACTATAAGCACCCTCTTACAGTCAAAGAAAAGACAGGACCGTGACAATCACTTCATCCAGGTTCACGGTACACACTTGCAGACGGTACATTGTGACAAATTGGTACAACCTACACTGGTCATGCATGCCTATTGAATAAAATTGTCAAAAAGGTTTGGTAATTTGCTGTCATAAATGTTGTTTACTTTGAAGAAACGTGGCTGTTTTGGTTCATGGCAATGGGC
This sequence comes from Acanthaster planci, assembly GCF_054643075.1. NCBI lineage: Eukaryota > Metazoa > Echinodermata > Asteroidea > Valvatida > Acanthasteridae > Acanthaster > Acanthaster planci. Next base: position 10,762,903 of record NC_141777.1, on the reverse strand, counting down.
CAGTGTACAAAGTATTGCTCATATGAGCAAATGTTTGATTAACACTTTGAATGAAAACCCCTAAAATGAAGTTCATGTCTTCCAGTAATAGGATCTCGCTGCACTAGTGTCCCATTTATCAGAAAAGCATGGAAAATTTTTAAAGTTTAAAAAAGTGCACTTTTCAACAATATTTGCCCAAAGATTACACACATACATAGATGAACTACAGTTAAGGAGCAGAAAGTTGCACAGAAATCATTTCTGTGTAAATTTGTATTAAGTACCCTTAAATACAGTACAATAACTTATTCAACAACTCATTATTTTCCAAAAGTAGGTACTGTGAAACAGAACCATTTTAGTGTGCAGTTTTTATTTCTAAAAACAAATCTCATGCCTGACAAAACAGCTTAGAATTTAATGCCATATTATCTTCTTTGAGCAAAGTACAATTTCTGACAATTATTCTGTTGGTTTTTTTTCTGATAGCTGCATTCAAGAAAGATATTTGCATAGTTCTAGAAAACATTTGTGCCTTGTCATTTGATCACTGTGTTGCTCTTCCATCTTCCCATGTTCTATCATAGATTGGCATCAGTCGCGAGGAGACAATGAGAATCTTCCTGGCCCTGAAGCACCTGGTGGACAACTACCCCCTGCAGACCTGTCGCTTCTGGGGCAAGCTCTTTGGCACAGAGAAGAACTACATCGTGGCTGAGGTGGAGTACAGGGAAGGCGAGGAAGAAGAGGAAGAGGAGGAGGAGGTAATCATTGCTTTAGGGAGCCCGATGGGCCACCCACCACAGGTTGGCTAGTCTGGAGTCCAGTAGCAACAACCCGTCCACAATATTCATCCCACAAGGAAGGTTGTAACACCTAACCTAACCCACAGATGCTGCGTCTTGATTGACTGAGAGCTAGTCGTGGCATTTGTTGGTTGTTGCTCTCTAATTACTGTGCATGGCCAAAAAGAACTGTACATGTGACAACCACAGCACAGTACCATATAGCAGCCAAAGGCTATAAACATTGCAACTGGCATTCTGTACAAGTGCATATGCCCAAGAGCTAGATTCAGACATTTTGTTTAAAAGTGCTAGTAATTTTTCACTTGATTTTTATCCAGATATCTGTAGATTTTAATTGTATCGAATGTGGCTTTGGTGACAACTCACCTGCATTATAGTGTGGCCTGAAATATTAAGTAAACCAACTGTAGGTGCCTGAAACATAGAATTGGGAGAACTGAATGTAATTACAATCTAATTAAGTCCACTTGTTAAGCCCTAGAAATGTTCATGCAAGCAAACGTATAAGACCTGATCACATAGGATGAGCCCAACTTAAGCACATCATAAATTTGTTTTTCCTATGCAAGGCTTTGCCTGGATAAGCCTAGACTATATCCGGGCAAAAATGTTCCCAGTTTGATAACTGTCAGCCAAGATTTGTTGGAATTAGTTCTGTCAACTTGTTGTTTATTTAGTCAGTCTGGGATCAGGTAAAGTGCACCTTAATTTGTCCCCTGAATACACCTGTCACTGCGGAATCTTCTTTTCACCAGGAACATGAGGCGGAGGAACAAGAGACGGAAAAGGACGATGAAGAAGGTGAAGGAGGTATGTGGAATGGATCAAACTAGCTCTATAGGACTACATAGACAATTGGTTATGTACTTCAGGTTCAGAGCAGGACATACAGGTAGCTTTTAGCAGAATAATTTATGGGGAAGAAATTTGGTTTTTTTTTTAATTTAGAACACATGTTTCACAGTCTTGAACTACTTTTGGAGGGATTTACAGAAATTGCCCTCAATGTTCAACTTTTTGCAAGTTGGCAGTTGAGACACCTCTACTTTCTCCTGCTCTGAACAGAGGAACAAGAAGAGGACGATACCCCAAAGCCAGATTACAAACCTCCACCAGTTATCCCAAGGGAGGAGAATCGAACCGGCACCAACAAGAAGACATACTTTGTTTGCAACGAACGTAAGTTGGCCTTTTTTGGTTTCCTCTTTTGGACCCAACTCGATGTTCCAAGTCATTTATAACGTGGAGGAAAAATGAATTACTCTACATACTGAGAGCATGTCACTTTTTGAGGTGGCTTAAATAATGATTAGCATCTGTAAACACTATTAGAATTTCACAGAGAATAATGCATAAATGTCGTCAACTCTGAGCCTCTCGGTGTGTGAAACGTTCCTTAATTGCCTCTCAGAATGATCCATTTAGAACTGGACAAACCCTGATGAAACAGGTTGTTGTACGGCATTTAATGGGCTTGAGTGGGCTGTTTCAGACCAAGCATGAATTGGGAAACACATGGGAATTATACCGTGCCCCAGCTTAGAACAACTGTAATTCCAAGGGCAGATCCAGGTTGACTAAAACATACATGAATACAGTGGAAGATGCAAGCTCATATATATGCTGCCCCTTCTGTATTTTAATGAACCTATATCGGCCATGGCATAATTTTTAATAATTCCCAGAGTCTCACAATACTCAAGTTTTTCCGAGAGCTCAAAATTAGTTAGCAAACTTTAATTAGACTGAAGATATTTTTAGTTCCCAAAGTAATAGTAAAATCAGAAATATGTCTCTGAGCAGGTTTATGAAGTATTTGCATTTACCTCTGTACAAAAAAGTTTCTTTGAAACGTGAAATATTTTGAATTCATTTTGCCTTTGCATATAGCCGGCCAGCCATGGGTGAAGCTGCCTCCTGTCACACCGGCCCAAATAGCTGGGGCCAGACAGATCAAAAAGTTCCTGACTGGAAGGCTTGATGCTCCGGTAAGTGTACTTGATCTTCCAGTATCAGTGCCATGTCCTACTGTCACAAAACTCAATTTATGATGTATCCACAGGGCTTAAGCAAATTGAATCATTCCACTGGACATTATGAGGCCGGTTCACAATCAAAGCAAATGTCAAAGTTAATTCTGAGGTCATGAAACATTTTGTAGCGAGATGTGCCGAGTTGAAATTTTACGACTTTTGCGTATTCGCTGTGCAGATATCTGATCTAACATCAAAAGGTCACTTTCCCGTTCGCTTTGGCGCCAAGTATGAACCAGCCTTTGTACAGCACAGCCGTTCCTAGGGGAAGCTTGTAGACACTAGCCCTAACCCAAATACTGCAAGTAACACTGTAAACCACGATAGTCTGTTCACTCCCATTCAACACTAAATTTGAAGAGGAATTGAAAAGGCAAATAAATAAATAAGGAGAAAGCAAAGAAAACTGTGTAGGGAATCAAAAAGAAACAATAAAGCAATCAACTAGTCCCCACAAGTAGCCAAGGGCTGTCAAATTTCAGTTAGTGAAGAAAAATATTTCAGAGTCTGCCTGTCAACTCTCTCATGAATCGTCAAAGAGTCTTTCCACTGACAGTGACAGTGCTCAAGCTAGTAATCTCAAAGTGCCCATTTTTCTTTCCCAGTTACCCTAAATGGAGCCTCTCTTCATTCTTTCATCAGATTGTGAGCTACCCTCCATTCCAAGGCACCGAGGCCAACTATCTGCGTTCTCAGATCGCTCGCATCTCGGCCGGCACTCAGATCAGCCCCTTGGGTTTCTTCCAGTTTGATGAAGAGGAGGAAGAAGAAGAGGAAGAGACGGGTAAGCCTCGTCGTTGTTTCTTATTTCACCGTCTGGCTCACACTTGTAGGTTCTCTTTGACTAAAGGCCCCATCCGAAGGACTTGGCCGTGACTTGAAATTAAACACAATTCTATGGGCAGTGGTTGCAGTCATTATCAAGGACTCATCGAATGTTAAAGTCATTCCTGCTGTTCTTGTCAAGTTCTTTTCACCTAGTGTGATAGTAATGCTTTATAAAGCTGAGGCTACGCAGAAAAACTTCGTACAAAAAAAAGTTTCTGGAACACAGTGTAAATAGTGGATGCACATAGCTACGCATACTGTAGCTCCTTCTTTCACAATTATATCATTCTTCATGTGGGTTTTAATTGTTGTTTTCTCTTGATAGCCCGTGAATCCTACATTGAGAATCCTGATTTTGAAGGCATCCCTGTCAAGGATCTTGTCGACCCTTCTCTCTCAAACTGGGTGCACCATGTCCAGCACATTCTACCCCAGGTAATTTACCAGAAAATTGCTCCTTATGCGACAGACCTATTGAAAAATGGCATCACGGCACTTAAATAGATGTATCAGTTATACAAGAAGATTCAATTCCTGCTTTAATAGTTCATGAATTTCTCAGGTGTTATTTTCTCAAAGCAGGCCTGTGAAATTGGCAGCCCCAGATAATGAGTAAATAGGGACATATTCGTAAGCATATTTTGATATGAACCTCCCCACCGTCTTTTTTTTTCTTTCCCTTGCAGGGTCGATGCACATGGTTTAACCCCGTCCAGCAACAAGAGGATGACTTTGAAGATGAAGAGGACGAGGAGGAGAGAGAGGAGCCAGATGAGCCCGAGCCGGAGGTGGGGCCTCCGCTCCTGACGCCCATCTCCGAAGACGTTGGTGAGTGAAGGCCATGTCCAATCTACTTATGTGGGCTTAGGCCGGGAACCGGAAAAAACCACTTTGAAACAGACACAGCTGACGTCGGCCTGTCAGAACTTGGCTTGGAAACTGAGTAGTTACCCCTGTGTGAATGAGACTAGACTCACCTGCTTAGTGGCATCCTTGTCAGCTTGCACAAAGTGTGCACGGATCTGTTCACATGCATATGGCAAAGAGTACAGTTGAGCAACTGTGAGCATGTGACAATGCTACTTTTCCTGTTGTGTAATCATGAGGACCTAATTCTTCATTATACATGCCTGCCCATCCATTGCCTATGTTGAACTCCTAGAATTTACTGGAGATTCACCGTAGACCCCTATTAAGACCATCACAAGACCCTCACAGAACCAGTACAAGAACCCCGTCAGCATTCAAGTCACAGGCTATTCAAATGTACTGCAACAACAGCATTTGTCATTCACCCTGGTGACTGGTCTTGTGTCTGGTCTTATGATGTGAAGGGTTGGAGTGTTCATGTCCCCAAGTCAACAAGACTACTTTTTCACTGTGTTATAAATTTCTCTTTTGATTTTTGAATATTGCTGGAGAATGGCCAAGCGATGAATTTTTCGTCCTGATTTTATGCATGCTTTTCCGTGAAAAAAAAAATCAGTGAGGAAAATATGTTCTGACCATTGTCTACCATCTGCGATTTTTGCAGAAATCGAGAACATCCCACCTTGGAGTGCCCGTCTGTCCTCCAGCCTTGTGCCACAATATGCCATTGCCGTCATCCAGTCAAACCTCTGGCCTGGGGCATTCGCATTCGGGACAGACAAGTAAGTCAAGCCCAGATCCCGTTGTCAATGAAGGTTTTCTCTTTATTCCCTTTGTTCAAAGGCCTAGCACGATGAAGTATTCTGGTTTGGGTCTCCAAACTACTTCTATTGGGAACTCTCTTCCTGTATCCTGCTTTTGTCTTTTTGCCGCTCTCCTTGGCCATGTTGGCTCTTCTATGTCGTCAGTTGCACCAGCGAGTTATGTGTAATGTGTAGTTCCTATGCCATTGTGCCTAATGTGTCTTATGCACAAAATCTATGTGCGATATGTCACCTCATTGTGTTGGAAATTTATCATAAACATATCACTTGAGAGGGCAACCAACAACCTGTTGTCCAATGGAGCTGTGACCATTTGGGACCAATGAACTTTACTGAAAAGAGTATGATTAAAGGCCAACTTATACTTGGCACGAAAGCAAACACATAATTGCGACATAAAGATCAAAGATTTAAGCCGCAATTACGCCATAGTTGGACACATTTCAACTTAAGCAAGTTTTGCCATAGATGTTTTGTGACATTAACACGTCCTGTTCACTTGAAGTGTGAACCGACCTTAAGGCTTGCCTGGTAAACTTTGCTTTTAAGCACTTGCCGGCGGTATTATTCGTCATTACAAAAGTCACAGTGTTATTTTTGGCCAAAAATACAATTTTTAACAAGATACCACAACCTCAGCCCCTTAGAGAGTTGTATTTAACAAATGCTGACTCTTGATGGTCGTTTGTTCAAGATTTGAGCAATATTTGTTACAGTGCCCATCCATGCCCCACAGCTGCTTCAGGGTGATGCATATGCTAAAGCTCTGTGAATTATTTCAAGCCTGTGTGTGTGTACAAACTCCATGGGAATCACTCAAGCATATTTTGTTATCTCTACCTCTGCAGGAAATTTGAGAATGTGTACCTGGGCTGGGGCCACAAGTACTCCCCAGAGAACTACAGCCCTCCACCTCCCCCGCCAGTGCAAGAGGAGTTCCCCAGTGGGCCGGAGATCACTGAGGCCGAAGACCCCAGCCCGGAGGAGGAGGCAGCGCTGAGAGCAGCCCAACAGGAGGCCATGGAGCAAGCTGAAGAGATGGAGGATGTGGACGAGGACGAAGACGAAGATGACTAGGAAGGAGACGGAGGAAGGTTGGGGGGTCAATCTGGGGAAGTAAAGGACCAGGGGTGTTTATGACTGGGGTCTAGTGGCTGAGGAATTCCAGGGGTCAGTTTTCAAGTATCAGATTTGACTTGGACATTAACTCCAGACTTTAACATCATGAAGTTCAGGGAAGAATGCAGAATGAACAAGGTTTAGCCTGAGGTTTGACCCCGAAGTACTCAACAAAATCGGGTTGAACCTCGAGGTAAACCTTGTGCATCCTTCTGTCTGCTACTCTTGAGATGGAAGATAGCCCTGTGGATCATTGCAGCTCTGAGCCATTGTCTCATGTGGGGCCAGAGTTGCTTTCAGTGTTTCAGACATTTATGAAGGGCTGAAACTGATTGGGGAGATCAAGTTAGAGCTGATGAGGAAGAAAAGGCAAACAGGATTAGAGGAGCTTCCTCACGGTCAGGTTCGTGGCTTGGGATTTCAAAGAGGGTGGGTCTTCATGTAGAGGAGAATGCAGTCAAGACATAGATTGGTGGGGTATGTCGACCGTGTCTGGGAAAGACTTTAATATGTGGCATATAGACAGGCCACTCTTGATCTTCACTCTGGGCTTGACTGAAGTAGATGGGGGTGTTATTAGCAAAGATATTTCATGAGAGCATTGTGGAGCTTGTACACGTCATCCGTTCCGGGCACAAATGGCAAAAGAAATGTGAATGTATTGTTTATTGAGAAAAAATGTTCCAAGGAGATTCAGTCAGCCTGTACAACGCTATCTGTCAAGTATAAATGTGGGTTTAATACCATTCAACCTGTAGATGCCATGGCAAAATAAAGCTGTCCGTCCACTGATAAATGTACATAACATGGTTGTGTATAAAATGAAATATATATTTGATTCTGTTTGAATGATTGCCTTCCATGCATATTGCATAGTCCATTTCCACACCAAAAGTTCATTTCATTGTTTCCAGCTTGGGTTTCCATCCGTCCAGCTATTATCCACCTAGAATTTTACTTTTGCAATTCAGGTCTGTATAGTTTTCAGCATTTAGAAGCAATTGTTTGGTATTGTCTAACTGCCTTAAGAAATGCTTTGTACATTGTAAATTTGATCTGAAACCACCAGTTACATTCTAATGTTGTGTTATGCTTTAATTTTTGAAGGAAGAGTTAATAAATTGTGATATAGCTTTGTAACACTGGATGTCCCTTTCCGGCCTACAATAACGTGTTCCTAGAGTGGAAGTTATTATCTTCTATAAGATGGACTGCCCACACTGACTCCTCATTCCGAGAACTGGTGGTCACTGTGTATCCTGCCACCTGTTCCAAATTCTGGTCTTTAAAATATCAAAGTATGTATTTCCCTCGGCCTAAAGACCTTGAGTACATTCCTTTCTCTCAATGAGATGAGAGACCACTTTAGGTTAATACTCCGAGCGAGTACCACAGCTTTTGATGTCCCTTAATAAACCTCCCGCCAATGATACTTTCTGAGTATGGTCATCTGCATTTGCTACCTTCTCATTTTAGGTGTCGCTATCTAGGCCACTGAGTGACCTCTCCAACTCATGATCCACTTGGTAAAATGTAAAGGGTTGCGAATGTCAGGAACCCAGTGTGTCCCGGCATGTCCTTCCAGGGGACAGCACACTTGGTGGGGTAGGACTGACTTGCACCCTTCTTGTCCTGTGTTACCCCCTCGGACAGCCTGGGTCTCTTCGCTCGAGACTCCCCACCATTGCAATCGCTCTCCTGGTCCGTCTCGCCCTGTCTGTTAAGGGGTAGGGCAGCCTCAGGGGTGGACGTTCTGCAGGCAGCATCTGTGTCTCGTTCACCTTGTCCACCGTCCATTGATGTCCCCACTGCTACGTTGTCTTGTGGCGGGCAGCCGTCATCGACATTTGGACCGGTCTGCTTGAAACCATCCGCTGTGGTGTTTTTGCCCAGGTTTGGGTAAGGCAGAGTAACAGTGCGATGCTCAAAGTTTCGCTGGAGACACTCCAAGGTGGAGATGTCACTGAACCCCAGGCTGCGCAGTTCCTCGCAGGTTCGCTGCACCTGCTCAATGCAGGGTGAGAAGGAACATATCTTGCCTCCTGGAGAGAGAAACACACAAAAGAATGACTAGGTGCATTATTTAGGATTTTTGTAGGGGTAGGGTAATCATCCTATTTATTACCAATCACTAAAACAGCTTGACTAATCATTATACGATGAGCGATCACAATGACCACTAACAGGAATAGCCCTACCAAACATGCAAGTGTGTATTTGCCTGCAACTTGGGACCTTGTTGTTCCTCTTTTGTTGTACTTTCACTTTTGCTTTTTGTTGAAGTCTTTTTTTTATACACGACTGTCAATCAGGGACACTTGATAATTCGGGGGCCTAACTGTCCTCTATTATTCATGGTCACAGCTTTGCTGGTGAGGCATAGAAACCACTGACGTATAAAAATTGGCAGCTGAGGATGCCAGGGTAAGACCAAAATGTCTTTACAGCCAGAACGATACACTACCAGAGAAGGAAGAAATAAAAATTGTAAAAGTTAAAAATGCTCAACATCAAGTGAGATTAATACTGTCTCAAGCATTATCACATATGATGTGGTTTTGAAGATGGCTTTACCAAATTTGGAATTTCGGGATTGTTCTCGGGAAAGTCCACAGAATATTCCACAGGACTGTTTAATCATTTTCGAGTACATGTGCCCTGTGGAGGAGTATTCCTCGGAACAGTCCCCTCTACAGTGCATGTAACGTATGTAAGTATGTGACACTTCTGCTACAGAGAAGTGGGATGCAGTGTCCGAGTACCTTATTTAACACCTGCTGCTTTTAGACGCACCTTTTTTTTTCATTTTACTCGCATTGAACCAAACCTGCACTTGAGACGACCACAAATGCACACGTGCAGTGTAGATTCATACATTCGTGCTTACTTACAAGAGACAGAGGATTTTCAGTCACAGGAGTTTTTACTTTCAGCGTTCAATTTCAAGAGATGAGCGCCGAAACACGCACGCCTTCCAAGTCTCTTAATATTCTGCCTTACATGAAATTGCCAACAGAAATACACAGAGTCGAAAATGCACATGCCTCCACGGACATGCTATGCTTCCTGAAAGCCTTTGCCATGTCACATGAAAAACCTCTATAATTCTACTTTGGTAACATTTTGTTTAGAGATTAGACCGGGGCACAGACCCAATTACAGATGTTCCGTTGTGGACTGTTCCCATTCTCTATGCAACATGCCAACAGCCACATACACCCTGCAGAACAGTCCCACAGACCATCCAGTGGAATGGTCAAGAGCTATTTATAGAGAGCAGCGCCAACTTTGGACTTTGGAACCGAAATGGCTGTCCGTTGTGTGAGCATGCAGCTATTGTGTGCTAACTGTCACGGACGCATTATCCACCATTTTGGTTCCAACAATTGTGACACTCATGCTGCAATTCTCTCTATAAAGAGCTCTGGAATGTTCCACTGGAACATTCCCATTTCAACGTCGGAGATGCTCCCTCAGACCTACCACTCCTTTTTAGGATCTTCTTAGCATGAGACAAAGCGCGCCACGGACACGGCAGATCCAAAAATACGGCGTCAACGGTGAAGTCGATTCCAAAGCCTTGCTGTTGAAAGGAGAAGAACATGGACTGTAAGATTTAGTGCCTGTCTTCAACGTTAAACTGGTCGGGCGTTTGACGGCTTCACTCAAAGTATGCCTTCCAACAGAAGCTACAACACAATATATTAAGATTAGGTATTGTAAGACCAGTCACAAGACCAGACACAAGATCAGACACAAGACCAGTCACAAGACCAGACAGAAGATCAGTCACAAGAGCAGACACAAGACCAGTCACAAGACCAGACACAAGATCAGACACAAGACCAGTCACAAGACCAGACAGAAGATCAGTCACAAGAGCAGACACAAGACCAGTCACAAGACCAGACAGAAGATCAGTCACAAGACCAGACACAAGACCAGACAGCAGATCAGTCACAAGACCAGTCACAAGACCAGACACAAGACCAGACACAAGACCAGTCACAAGACCAGACAAAAGACCAGACAGAAGATCAGTCACAAGAGCAGACACAAGACCAGTCACAAGACCAGACAGAAGATCAGTCACAAGAGCAGACACAAGACCAGTCACAAGACCAGACAGAAGATCAGTCACAAGAGCAGACACAAGACCAGACAGAAGATCAGTCACAAGAGCAGACACAAGACCAGACAGAAGACCAGACACAAGACCAGTCACAAGACCAGACAGAAGATCAGTCACAAGACCAGACACAAGACCAGACAGCAGATCAGTCACAAGACCAGTCACAAGACCAGACACAAGACCAGACACAAGACCAGTCACAAGACCAGACAAAAGACCAGTCACAAGACCAGACAAAAGACCAGTCACATGTAACAGGGTGAACAATGACAAAGGAATGCTTTTGTTGCAATTCATTTGAATAGCTCATGACCTGAATTCAGACTGAAGGTCCTGTGATGATCTTGTGCGTCTAGTGATGGTCTTACGAGGTCTTGATTACAGCATTGTACAGATGGACTGCTGGACTGAGATTTCATCCACTTGTCACCATAAACACGTTTTTACTTATTTCACTCCCGAAAATTGGTCACAAGCATTAATAGGCATCATCCACACCAAGCTTTTCGTTTTTGTCTTTTTGTAAAAACATGAATACTTGTTTCTGCTTTGGTGGGAATTCAAATGGGACATTGAATTTTGGAATGGTGAATTTGTTGAATGGACTCAGCCTTAGCTCATACCAACACTATAAAAACAATGGACAAGCGCACTGTACCTCCAAGACGTCACGGTGAGCTACGGTGACCAGGTGTGAGATGCCATGCTCCTCAAAGTCCTCTCTGGCCTTCTGGGCTCTCTGCTCATGGAACTCGAAGGTGTGCAGGTGGCCGCTTGGTGCTATAGTCCTGGCGAAGGCGTGGGAGACCGAGCCACTTCCAGTGCCTGTGCGGGATGACAGGTTGTTAGTTTGTAAGAAGAGCAAATCTAAAGGGTATATGTCAGTCATAAGTCGACGCAAGTCAGTCGCGAGTCATTCAGTCCTACTTTAACTCAGAGGCTGTTGTGGAAGAAGTGGGTGTTAACAAAAACCCATCACTTGAAACCTTGAAGAGAGTGACCTTATTAACTCTCCCTCAATGGTGCTCGGTACCCTGTGAAGGTACAAAGACTAATGTGGTATAGGTTCCCCGCCTGTTGGAAGCATACAGAGGAAGTTACTTGCTGGAAAGAGGTCCCCAGCAATACCAGGCAGGACAACAAATATTTTCTGCAAATTTTCCCAATAACTATAGTGAACACACAACAGAGTTGCATTTAAGCCTCGCTTCGCTGCATTTATCAAAACACCTCAACATTCATATATTGGCCTTTTCATGTGATGACCTTTGGAGTTTTCATTTTTTTGTGGGATGACCCACGTGCTGTCTCCTTAATGACAGTCTGCACCTTTGCATGCTGCCAGTGATCATTACGACCAAAATGGAATCTAAGCTCAATGCAGGGCAACGCCAAGATGCAACAGGGTTTCTTACCAGATTCCACCACAACGGAGCCCGGTTTAAGCTCCAGCTGTAAGGTGATGAGGCTGATGTCGGCAAAGTACAAGATCTGGGTCCGATGGGGCAGATTGAGTGTCCAGAGCTCGGGGGTAGGCTGCAGAAGATGTACATAACCCTGCAACAAACCACAGAAATAGGGGGAGGGGGGTAAAGGCCAAGTCAATTTGACTTATTGAATATTCAGATATTCAAACTTCCATTCCATTGAATATTTAAGAAAGATTTTTGACTGAAAAACAACCTTTTCTCTGACATCTTCATTTTTTTACAGACAGAATCGACTTGGTTTCCGTCAAAACACAGGATGAGGTGGAATATGTTATGTTTAGTGACAAGTATGTGGTGGTTTGATATGGAACTCACGCCACCCAAGCAGCAGGTGGGACAACTTGCCTTGCCACTGAGCGTGCTGAGACGACAGCCGTACTTCTTGCCGATGATATCCGAATGTCGCAGGGCACCTCGCCTCGTCTGCGTGACTGTGCCATGGCTGAGTTTCAGTGGCATCATGGCATTATAGCCCAGGTAAACGATGGCCTTGTCACCATCACGAATCACATCTGAGTAACCCAGGAAACCCATGTTGAGTGGAGGACGACTGATTACTACTGTAATTCTGGCTGAGAAATGAGAGATGCGAGTTACAAAAAGTGAGTAGTTTTCAGACCAATCGAAAATCAACTAAAAAGAAGCTTCTCATTTTCAACACTTAATTCTTTATCAAACAAAAAAGGAGGGAAAATTTCACTCAACATTATTCAATGTGCACAGTGTTTGGCATGCTCGCGGTGGGCACGTACATACACGTCCATGTAGAAGGCCTATAGTTAGACTGGTTCCTGATCTCTGCAGGATCCCATTAACTTTCTAGCTGTCCAGTGGCAGTCTAGCCTATGCCAGTCATCATCAGTGAATAGGTCACTGTACGGTAGGGTACACTGAAAGTTACGGGGAGAACAATTACTGAGTCTTTGGCCGTGTCCAAAATGGGCTTCCAGGGCTACAGCTAGGTCTATTGTCTGCGGGTCTCCATGCATTTCCATTGGAGCGAGGACCTAGACCTAGCTCTAGACAACAGATTCGGACGTGCCGGTACAGCTACAATACATGCACAATATCCTGCATTCTTCAGGGATTGTATTGGGACCCCATTCCTATCATATGTATGGGGGGAAAAGCTACATTGTAACTTCTGGATTGACCTTATCAGGAAGGTGACTATGACATAATGCTCAATAACTGTAGGGTTAATGTGACTGTTTTAACACATGACACATGGAGGATTCAAATTGGCTTGGGTGGTTTACATGTATCCGTACGAAAGTCACATTTTCTCACACTTTACAATACGAAATGTCCAAAAAAACACGGTCAGTGCAATAAAGAAGACAGTTACCTTTGGTATTTTGGGGGGACTGACCAGTTTTGAGAGATTACAGTGACAACTGGGGGGGTGTCTAAAAATACACCATCCCCCACATTTCAGAACTCATCCCCTTCACTAAAAAGTCTGTTGCTATGGTATGGTTGCAAAACTGCAAACATTGCAAAGACGCCCTAATAATATGTCTGAGCATAGGCCTATTGCTAACATTAGTATGGTTAACGTCACTGCCTAGAAGCAGTAGTAGGCCCCCCAAACCCAAGAACTGTGGGGTTTGTTGTCCACCGAACGCCGCGCTGCATGCTGCAGCCGACAACAAACCCCACAGTCTGACAGTTCTCGGTGGGCCTAACGATATTGAGTCCAGCGTTTGGACGATTTTGGACTTTCTTTTCTGTTACCACACTAAATTTACCGTTTTACATTTTTGATTTCCAGAGCACATACACAGAAAAGATCCAAAAAATATCAAACTAAAGGAGAAACCTTGTTCTTTTCAATGATATACTTGTCCAGGAGACTTGCATGCAATTTCAAGTCAAAATTGTCTGTTGCATATTTTTTTTAATGGAACGATCCCAATCATGGGCACCGCCATTTTGATTTTCAATGTGCGAAAGTTTGGTTCATGTAAAAAATTCTTGCGTGATTCAGACAGAGAATGAAATAAGTTTCTGGATGGTACCAAACTTTGACAAATTTGGTGTATTTTGAAGGTAGTAAAATGATCTTCTACGGAGAAGTTGTGAATCAAAAAGCCATTTTCTTTAACATAACTTCGAACATTTTTCGGTGGAAACCTACTGAAAGGAGGCTAGAAAGATTAAGTTTGGGAACCTAGAACATTACCCAATACAATGGTATAAAAATTGTGACACCTTTTCATGTCACACTACCACTGTAAAAAACTTTTATAAAATGTGTCATTTTGGATTATGTCTGTAAAATAAGTTCCAAGGCCGAGTGTGCATTGTAACATATTTCCAGGGTGTCTGAATTGAAAATGAGAATGAAAGTTTTGGTGAATAATTTTAGATGAGAATAGGCTGCTAACGCCTTGGCTTTTATCAGTTTTAACAAATTTCTTTTATTCATAGAAAAATTAAAACTAATTAAAATTAACTACTTAATAGAAAAAATGATATATGATTAATTAATAGAAAACTTTTTGTGCAAAATTAGGAATGCACAAGTGGTATGTCACGCATTGCTGTATACATGTACAGTATGTGACACTGTGCATTTCTTGTTTACAGACTTAGGTTTGTGTTCTCTTTAGTCACGAACTATACACCACCCAAAAATATTAAGAATGTTAAGGACTATTGTGTGGGGCTATTCTTTCTGGTACATCTGGTACAAGTACTAGATTTGTTGGATTTTTTCTTCAAAATGTATGTAACACTGCTCTTGAAACAATGTGTGTGAAAATGGAAGTCCGAAGTGGTGACAGAAAATGACCCTCTTAAGATTATTATTAATTTTGCCATAACTCGCGAACAGAAGAAGCTATTGACATGATTTTAGTACCATTATTATAATCGTCATTTCATGAGCTTTTCAATGACACCAAATTTGTAGGTGAATTCCTAAAAAATGCAAAAAGCGTCACACTCCCTCTGGCCCACTTTCAGACTTTATGACATGAACGATCCGAGGCCTGGTTAGGGCTTTGCCTACTCGTTAATATTCATAATTAATCAGATGTTAACAAAAATTGCAAAGAAACGTGCAATTTTTTTCACATGGGTTATCCCTGCAATTTCAAAGTCGAATGAAACATGGGCTGAAGAATGCAAGCCTACCTTTCACCTATTAATTCAGTTGATTTCTTGAACTTGAATAAAACAATGTAGTGTACAAGTTACAACTACAGCATGGAGGTGAGCATGAGGGCTGCCATGTTTGCATGCAAAATTAGAGAGGGCGCTCTTTAGCATTCCTGGCTGTGCTGGCTGTCGATGATTAAAATGCCGTCTTGTCATACAAAATTATAATAGTAACTTTATGAAACGAGTGTGTTTTAAGAAGACCCGGTCGAGAGAGGTTTTGGCCAGGCTATCCCCTCCCCCATCGGCTGTGAGATGGCCCAAAAAACCCAGAGGGATTTACATGCTAACAGGAAAGCGGAACAGTCGTCGGCTAACTGCATAAAATGCAGTGCTTTATTATTTTTTTCCTACTGTTTTTGATTTCCCAACAGTCGCTGGATGTCTGATCAATGCAAAATACGAGGGAATGCAGGAATATAAATGTAAATTTTGAAAAAATTGTATTGGATGGTCGGTATAAATATTTGAGGGAAAAAGGAGGCTGAAAATTATACCTGACCTCGGAGATGGATGCGAAAGACAAACAAAATATGATTTGCACAAAGCATGCTCTTTTTTAGGCCCGTACGCGATGTAGGCAAGTTGTATAAAACTTTCTAAGTTGTATCCGTAGCCTGAGGAAAATTCATTAGGTACGGCCTATGTATGGACAATTCTAAAAACAAGATCAAACAACCATGGAAAATTCGTTAAAAGAGGGTGTTTAGTCTTTCGGGAACCTTTTTGTGCAAGGTTACTAGGCCTACTCCGAAATATAAATATCTGCCGCGAGAAAAAAAATGATTCTGTATGATAAGTTTACAAATATCCAACAGCCATTATATAGGCATGGTTCGAGGCTTGCCAAAGTCAGTTATCATGACGCTATAAGAGTGAACCTTGAATTTAGCTATTCAGTCTTAGTCCCAGGGACCAGAAATTGCGCTTTCGTTATCAAAGTTCACGACTTATGCTGATATGAAACTCGTCTTAATTGACTTTCGGCGCCAAAGCACGTGTTCCTGTCTGCAGTATACACCCACGCAGAAGGAACGATTGGAAGAAGGATACAGAATCCTGATCTGTATATCAGCTTGCAGGCTGTTCAAGAATGTTGTTGCTTGATCGTATCTAATGTCAATAGCATGCAATAATAGACTCATTTGGGGCAACCTGACTGGCGATGTTTGCTCCATGCAACGCATTTTTCTTCCCTCTGCATAAGCCTCCTCGACAAAAACTGAAGTTTGTAATATCTAGCAACCACGGCACTCCAAATGGTCCTGTAAAACTACGCCACTAGGTCACCATGCGTGTGGCCATGATTTTCTTCTGGAAGCGGGTAAAGCGGTTATTACTCGCTGTGGAGAAATTGAAAATAGGGGTGGAAGTTGTGCATCAATTTGATGTTCAGCCGCTGTTCAGAAAAAGTGTATTATAAGGGCGTACAGGCCCAGCTGTATTGTGGGCCCGTTGCCAAATTATACCCTCTGCTTCATAAATTATACCCTCTACTTCATAAATTATACCCTCTACTTCATAAATTATACCCTCTACTTCATAAATTATACCCTCTACTTCATAAATTATACCCTCTGCCTCCTTTTCCTTTTCCCCCTCATTTTCAGTTACTTTTTCTTCTTCAGGGGAGTGGCAAGCCCCTCCCCCCACTGCGCTTGCCGTCCCCAACTGAGATTTTATTTAACACGGTGGTTTTAGCGATGTGAATGGAATGGTTACAGACGGTTTCATAATACTCCCGAATAATTGCCACGAATACCCAGATCTATCCCGACTAAAATTCTTGATGGCATCGGGAGAGATTACAGCCCCGAATTCGCTGTTTGCAAGAACAACTTAGGAATGAAACAAGAATGATTAAGTGCTAGGTACAAAGTGGAGGCCGAATCAAGCCGACTTCTTGCTATTTAATAAAACCCAACTGTTTCGATTTATGAAGGAAGCCAATTCGGCTTTAAAATCGGAAGTGTGCGAGACCGCCTTAAACAACGGGCCCGCTGTATGGCTCTTTCACACGACCAATAAGGAGAGACAAGGGGCGGATCCAGCGAAATTTGGGGGGAGGAGGGGCAAAGAATTCGAAGATAAACCAATGTGGTCTTTCAGAAAGAATGAGGCTAAATCTGGAGCTCTTTACCTTCTTCGGATAGAGGAAGAGAAGTGACACCCCCCAAAAAAGATCATTAACCTTCGTCTGGTTATGTTTTTTGAATTGACTATTGTTAAGGAGATGTGAACCCAGTTTCCGTCCCAGCTCCCATCAGTAAAGTGAGTCTGGCCCAGATCGCCGCGGAAAGCTTGGGCCACATTGTTCAAACATTTTCTTTCAACTATTAAGGCTACCCCCCCCCCCTGCACAGCAGAAAACCCCTCACTAACACAAAATGGCAAAACATTCGCTTTGGGCGAATGCTTAAGCGCTGGTAAGAAACATCAGTAAGTAAAGTATAGCGAGGTAGCACAGTCTTTGTCAAGTTCGGGCTCGCTTTATAGCTCCTCTGTGGAGATTTCTTGCAAGGAGCCAAAAGCACGATTACGGTTCCTTGTTATTTCTTTTCAAGCCAGGGGCCTTGTTCCAAAGAAAAGAGCGCGCTAACGAACTCGACCAATTAATCAATTGCCGTATCGTCGGTAAAGGTTTTTTTCAGATAGCCTTGCCCCGCTGTCCGGCATTTAGGAGTAAAACCCTAGTGAGATTTTCTCATGGTTAATTATTAAGGAAACAAATTATAACTCATACTTTGGGGGGAGGGGGCGGAAAGCTGGATTTTAAAGTGCCCCAACATTTCTGTACCAAACACAATGGTCTCTTAACATGGTGGACAGTTACGGTAGTAGTCTAACGAAGTTTGTATTTTATTAACCGCTATTCGTCTGCACTTGTGAGAGAAGAAACTTTCCCCTTCGTTTTAACCGACCGAATGCTCAGTTCGAGTCGACTGCATTGACTCCCCCAAGATATTTTTTTCTGTGACCTCCTGCTGTAATTTCTTTTCCCCGGAGCGTCTTTGCAGTATCCAGGCAAAATCGGAATTACTCGCAGGGGCTGTAAACCGGCCCATCGCCGGCGGACCTGCCCGAGATTAATAAGTGTGCGGACGGGCACTCCACTCTCGCCGGCCCCGGCATTTCAGGAGGGTCGAGGAAGGGACTCTACTTGCTCGGGCGGAGGGGACCAGTTCCTTGAAGCTTGAGAGCCCTGATTTGTGATGATCGCCCATCAAGGCCTTTAATTGGCCTTCTTAACCAAGAAGTATAATTTGTCAAAATTTGTCAGTTTGGTTAAAAGCCTGTACCTGCTGGCCGCCCTTCGCCGTTGAGTGGCGTCTTGCGGTCCAAACGTCTTGGCGGGTTGGACTTTGGATCCGGCCCCCCCTATATCGGCCCGTAATTTGTGTGCCCTCGCAATCTGTTCGGTAGACAGGGTGGATTTGAAAACAAACACGATTAATACGCGCGTCGGCTCGGGTATAGACTCCGCAGGAAAAAAAAACTGAAATCAGGACGACAACTTTTTTTTATGAAATTCCCCTTTCTTGAATGTGTTGACTTTTTATCTCGGATTAAAAGAATAAAATAATATGTTACGTCTTATTCGAGAAAAAGGTTTGTGATGAAAAAACCGCGGCCCGACAGTAAACATTACGAAAGGTGTTTTCATCTCGCTCCCTGGCGAGCCCTTTGCGTACAAAAATACAAATCACTTTTTATGATGATAAAATATCGGTCTTTTCTTTACTGTCTTTACTGGCTGTCCATGAAAAAGGCACAAATCACAACACAAAGGAAGCAAAGTCACACCTGTGAAGTATTTGAAGTTCTTAGTCCTCTGCAAAGTTGATTTTTACAATCCAAACAAACTCGATTTCTCGCTATGAACCATAAAACCAACTTCGAAAGCAAGGAACAGTCTGTGGTTTTTATTTCAAGAATTTTTGTCCATCTTTAATATTAAAGTTAATTCAAGCAACTCGAAAGCTATTTACGCTGGTAAGCTATCGGGCTAGCAATAGAAAACATATTCTTGGCAAAAAGACAGACTACTGAAAACGTTACAAGGACCGGAATCCATGCTTAGCGGGGACAGAAATTGCAGTTTGAGAGGAAAGAAGAGGCAATCTATACCATTAAGTAAAAAGACCATTTACCCGTGTCTTCCCAGAGTCCAGTTTTCGGCCACTCAGTCAATGGCGTTTTCATGAGTTTTCATCCTCAACTCTGACGGAAGCACTGGTGACATACCGTGTATGAAATGTTGGCGTTGTCGTTAAAAAAGACTGCAAGTCCCGTGGGCAACTTGCCTCGTGCCCGCCATGTCCCGCCATCGTAACGTAAATGCTCTCTATAAAAATACATGAATGGACTTATTCTGTGACAGGAATTCCACAACTTGATATCACAGAAGGGCCAGAGCATCACTGGAAAAAAGATATAATAATCTACTGCTGTAAGTTGGTGATACGCCACTATCCAAAAACCCAATTGGATAGAATAAATCACACTGTCAGGGAAATGGCACTTACAGCCATTTATATCTCTCTCCACAGCTTTCAGATTTTAGCAAAAAGGCAAAATGCAATCTGACCACTTACAGGCAAGAAACAAATCCGCGTTCGTCGTTGAAACCTGTATAATTGTTTTGAAGACAAAACTTAAACAATATGCATGAGTATATAGTTCAGCCTTTTCCTGAATCACAAATTTCTTCAACCTGTAAAGTGGCCTGCTGCCGTCTGTTGCGCGGATGTTCCGATATTCTTGTGTTCTTAGTAATTTCACTGATTTTATGGGATGGCTGGGTGTATTCAAATTGGAGAATGACAGAAATGTAATGAATGGTTTTAATCTTGGAAAGCGACATAATCAGTAGTAGAAACCATCGTTACTATCTTTCCTAACTATGCTAAAATAAATAAATTATAAAAAAATTCTCACTGCGACGATTCCCCAGCCTCGAAAAGACACACAATCTCCCACTCTTTCAGCAATGATCTTATCTCATTATCTGCATGGCAAATGTGTTAAATATATTGAAAATATTGGGAATTAATTCAAAATCTTAAAAAAAAAAAGTGGTGTCTGCAAGTGATCTTTATTATTTGCGGTTTGTTTTTTAATCTAGAGCAATGTTCTATCGATTTTTTTATTGTCTGAGTAATTCTACTCATCGTCAGAACTGACAATTGTCTTCTTCGGGAACACTGGTTGACACGGGTTATTGTTCTGACACAGTAGCGAGAGGGTTGCCTGATCCAGAAGCCGTAGTTCATCCGAAGACAGAGCGAACAGTGCCTTGCCTACCGCGGCCTCTAGGGTACCGACATTCGGCTCAGATTCCTCACCAGGCCGCTCGTCCCCCGGGCGGTTGCCTTCTGCAGGTCCACCGGTCTCTGGTGGGGATGCCGAGAGCGTACCAGACGCGGGCCTCAGTTTCCCCGGGGAGGATCCATCGTGGCTCGGGGAAGACTCGGGCGTGAGGATGCTGTCCGGCACACTGACATGGTGCACCCCACCCCTCCCGGAATCCGTCCACCAAATGAGCTCCTGCTGCCGTGGCAGCCCTGCCCAGGGGATTGCGTGCAGTTCGTTCTTGTTGGCTGTTTCACCGCGAATCACCACGGCGCCGTTGGAGCTCGGATGTCCATTAATATGCGGTTGGTGTGTCTCAGGAACCATGTAAGAACTGTCCAATCGGCGTTTTGTAGGAGGGCTGCTACAGGAGAAGCTACCTCCACACGGTGTGTAGTCTACTTCGGCTTTGTAAGGACCAGGGGACACTGAGACAGTCTCGCGGAAGGACCTCTTTCGGCCCTTCTCGGCCTCATTTGTGGACGGAAAGCACGGCTCCTGGTTCCTGTAAGCTGCCATGACTTGCCTCTTGGCTTTTAACCGCCGAGCCCACTCGAGGACCGCCCTCCTAAGGGCCGGACAAGGGTCGCTTCCGAGGGTGCCGGCGTCGATTGTCGGACCGCGCCGTGACGCGACAAAGTCGACCCCGCCCCTGTCCGCAAGGCACTCCTTGCGGGAGCACGAGGGACGCAATGACTGCACGGTCCTTGCAGGCCCAACTAATACGGACGAATAAGGCCCGTAACTCCCAGACCCATGATAAATGTCCCTCCTGGCGAGGTGACGGGAACCCCCGGTAACTGACGTATCCCATCCTCCACTCGCCATCTTCTCCTGGCATGCTGAGTTGTTAACAAATGGGGTTCCTTGGTAGTAGCAGCCGCCACCGTCATACCCCCACTCGGCGCTCCCCCTTCGGTCGTCCAGATACTGGTACGGGATGGTCTCCCCCTGGTACGGCTGCCCCGTCCGCTGTGTCTGACCTCCGAGGCCTTCGTATCCATACGCCGGCGAGGAGTCGGCGGGGCAAGCGGGTGCCGCCTCCGGTCGCTGGTAGGTGTCCGGCCAGGGTGACGGAACATCATCTCCTGCGCTGCAGCTGAACCTCTCGCTTGAACCCGAGGCCGAAGCGGGGCTCGGTGAAACGAGACAAGAGGCAGACCGGCGGGCGAGGGATTCATGAAGGGCCTGCGACTCGTACATAGCGATCTCGTCTTCTCTATAGAAAAAGAAAATATTTATGAGACAAAACCCACAAAAATGAATAGTTTTTTTTCTCCGTGAAGACCTACATCACCATTGCCTGTAAACACGAGGATATGGATTTACATTAAGATGCTTTCTTGCCAGATTTCTTTGTTCCCCATTGCATTTCCTTTGAGAGGAATTCTGCTGGAATCGAAACGTCAGGCCCTCCATCTTTTAAGTATATCTCAGTTTTCCCAGTCAGTGAGCAGTTTGCGACATTGGTTTTTAGTTTGAGTGCTGGTCCGAAATTAGCGTTGGGGTAATGATATCATAATGAATGACTTCACATCATATCATTTTGATATTTACCACAACAGAGAATGAATCACCTTCAATGCCCCCCAAGAGCTCGTCCATTCATTAATTTGATTAATTTGGTAAAGGAATACTTTTAGCTATGTGCAAAGCACTGGCTTTTGTTTTGACATCAAAGGTCTTCAGTTATTCATGACAGCAGAAATACGAATGATTTATCAGTGCAAAACACCCTTAAAGATGGCACCTCGAGGACGGTGTTGGAATTTATAGTTTTAACTTACTTAACCCTTATTTTCAGATTACATTTTCTAAACACTGTGTATTCATAATTACGGTGAAATGGCCAACAAATTAGGTGCGTACAGTCAGGGTTTGGTTTTCCCATTGCAAAATTGAATCTTCACCCCACGTTCAAACCATTTTCACCTTTCTACTTTTGCTTCTATATTTCAGCGTGCCGGGTTTGCTTTTAAAATCTCCATTCCGTTGCAACCTGCCACTCTACTACCGCGGTTACGCTATACTACTAACAAGAAAGCTCACCTGATAACCAGGTTTTGACACATGATGACAGCGGCGTGGTTGACCGTGCTGTCCCGGTCGAGCCACGCCGTCACGCTAACAGTCAGCCAACCCGAGTCCTTCCGTAGCAGCCGTAGGATGAAGGCGCAACGGCTGGCGGCCGTCCCGATGCTGGGCTGAAGCACTGCTCCGAAAACGGGAAAAGACGAGGCAAAACAGAGAAACAGGGTCAGTGGAGTGACGCTGCAATGGTCTTTACACGAGCTCTTAGCGCAGAAAACTCAACCGTCAGACCTGGCGTGGTTCGATACCCGCTCAGTGTTTTTATTCGCGCAGATCATGACATTATGGCACTCTGTGGCTGGCCAATCTGCACCATTTTGTGCACGTTATATACCAGACCAACAGCTAAAAAAGAATTTCCTCCTGCAATCATTTTAAAAAACTGTCTGTAACAGTCTTTTTTTTTTCAAGCTGAAAGATGCAGTCGCGCATACCGCAAATGGGAAAACCTTCACAACTCGGTCCCAACGACAAGAAGACTACCGGTATACAGCACTGCAATGCGCCACATACCGCAAAACAATCTGTGGCTACTTCCTTGCATAAGATTCAACTGCGTCATGTGTCTTTATTTTTGTTACATCAAATCACCAACGAAGTGCCCCTGGAGGAAGTAGCAGTTCATCGAGGGGGACAGACATGGGGAAAAGCCCCATTTTACGATTTGAATGCACCCTTTTCCTTATTGTCATTAAAGCCAAGTTATCGGGTTTAACGAAAAGTTGCGTTGGGGGAAATCAGTATTGGGGCCAAGAAAACAGTACATGCTTGTGAAAGTATTCTCTGACAAAGAAAAATGACAGTTGTCATGACATTTAGTGTAGAACTGTATTTTCATCATCTTTTAAAATGTAGTCAAGTGCCTTCCAAAATGCAAGGTTCTTGTGTAAAGGTCTAAATGCAGGAATATCTCTCCTAATTTTCTTTGGCATTTCAAAAAATTGGCCGATCAAACACAGAGAGGGAGAGAGAGATCCACGTGGATCTTTTAAGAAAAGAAAAGGGAAGGACAAAACTAACAAAAGTTGCCCATGATTGTCTTCTGACTTTGCACCTTGACACTTTCTTTAATCGGGGAAATGCAAAAGTACTTTTTTTTGGCTCGTTTTCAACTTTTACTTGCTCTTTTCAAGCCACTTCAACTCGCCCAGCTTCAGAGCGTTTCAGAGGTCACTGTAATAACACGCGCTCCCTGGACTTAATCTCTCAGCAATGTCCTCGTCAAAACAGCCAAATCCGTATTCCGTATTTTTCAACGTGGATGGGTATTTCCCTTCGTAGCTCAAGAATCCTGCCACCTACCCCAATATACCCAGTTATCCCAGTCAAATATCCTAATGTTTGTCCTATTACGGCTTGATTGGTTATTTTTTTCTTCCCGGAAATTTATACTGGCTCTGACGTTTCGGGGTACAGTATCCCGTTTGTCGTTTGGGTTGCAGGAAATGTACTGAAATAATTCCTTTCCTTGAAGTTGTCTTTGCGGGAATAACCACAGCTTATAATATCGGCATAACTCCGCATTTATGTTGTGGAGCGCACGTGCCGTTTACAGTCCCCTTGAGCAAACTACAGCAAAATTTATGACCGTGGATATACGAACTTGGAATAGGTAATATACAGGTTATCTTGTCTGGCACAAACATAGTTAATACATATTTTGTTCATGTCGGAATAAATCATTCTGGTACATTTAGGGGGCTTCACCTACGACTGACTGAAGATGTGCCAAAACCGAATCGATTTGGCGCTAACTGAATGACGCAATGTCTGTTCTGGACGTGTCAGCAAATAAGATCTGTTTACAAACAAACGGAACGCAATAAAAAACGGGGGGGCGGTGTCAAGAAAAGAGTCAGTAGCGTCAGAAAAGCCGTCCGCATGCGTACATTTTGAAACGAATTTGGCCACATTCCTGATGAATTTGAACGCGGAGACCTTGAAGTATGTACATTATGGTCCCCATAAAGTGTTCACGATAGCGAAAGTTCAAACACGCCAACCCTACAAAACCTGGAAAGAAAAGTTTGGAAATGGTCCTTCACTGCATGTACTCTCTCCCTTGAATACTCTACAGCTGGATGTAATTTCAAACTTGAACAAAATTTATATATTAGCTAAAAAAAAACCACAAGCCGTAAATCACATATCGAGAACACGCAAATATCTTGTCGCTTTTGACTCAGGAATGTAACTTGGGGATTGAGTCGGGCTGTGAGCTTCAACCCGGTCCCTGGAGTGGAAGAAAACATGATGACATTCGTTACCTGGTTCCACCTTTAATCCGTTCAATTGTCTACAGATGAACTTCATGATTTCCAATGCAATAGCTTCTTTTACGAGCAATAAGTTATCCAAATGTCATCAACTGATTTCTGTCCCCTCACGACCACTAGTTTGATCCTGAAATATTCACGGTATTAAGACTTGTGAGTCTTCGGAATTCGATGCCCTTTAACAACCACATGCTAACAACTGCCCACTAGTCCAGCGAACATCCAAATATCCGCCTATGGTGATAAATTATGTATACACCACGGCACTGGATTCCTCGCTAAAATAACACTACGCAAATAATTCAAGTGCAATGAAGTCGGCTGCCTCTGTGAGCTTTTCAAGAGATCTGAACAGGATTGTGATTCAAATACTGAATACTCCCCATACTGAATAACAGTGATGTATCCCGAGGGCGATGGTGGGGTAGGTAATTTGTTGCCCAAGACATGTTACCGTTTAGGAATGCAGATCGCCAACACTTTCAAATTGGTACTTGCACCTTCCTGAGAGAGCTAGAGATAATTGTTTACGTTTGAAAAATCGACCATTGTTTTTAAAAAAAAATGGTTACCCCCATCCACCTTAATCCCGGATAAGCCACTGTTGGCTCTGCAGAAGTAACATACCTGTGTCTATTAGGTCTACTTCAGCAAACGAAGAATCCGAAGATTCCTACTCACGACAAAAACGACAGAGTAACAGTTTTGGTTTGAATCGCTCGTCTGCTTACCAGGGCTTGGGTTTCAGTTTTTCTTGACTTACTTTGTTGGTGATGTTTCCTGGCCGTTTCGATGTAGTCCGGATGTACGATTGCGTACCAGGACATCCCACACACCTCGCTTACTTCATAGCCCAGGTGGAAAAACACGCTGAGGTGCACAAACAAAACGAAATCGAAAATGGAATTTTTTTTTTGTTCGTATTCCGGTCATCGCTGTTGACTATAAATAACTGAACGGGTAAAGGTTCGACCAAAGCGAAAGTGAGTTACAACGGGCACATTTCAAGCACCCATCATTCTGGTGTATTTTTCTACATCCCTGTTTTTTACTTGCACGTGGCACTCACATTCTGGTGCACAGAAATTGATGTCATCTGTATGGATAGAATGTATCGCAGGTTACCGATGGCTTTATGAGAAAGTAGGGCGACCGTTTCCAAATCAATAATTGATATTACCTGCAGTTTGAGCCTTCTTAAAATGCCATCTTGTTTATTTCAAAATTCTTGCTTCAAAGTGCCTAAGTTTATAATGCCAAATTTTAACGAAGCAGGGTTCGCCTGCCCTTTAACTGCGACAATCGATTCAGGAGAATGTTGAAGATAAATTCCGAGGTTTGGTTCCCTAACCTGAATAAAGACCACCCGACATCCCTTGACAGACTGTAGGTCACGCGCTAAATGGAGCAGTAACCCGCAAGCTTCCATCGCGTATCTAGGCCATTAATTCCGAAACTCTGTACCTTTGATTTAGAACAAATATGCCTCAAACTGGAATTTTCACCGTCCACGAAAGCCACGGCGAGCCTTTTGCTGTCTCATACCAGCTAACCTCTGATGAGTGTAAATCGAAAATATAACTGGGGGAAAATTCTTACCGGATTGGCCACATTGATGATATTAAAGATTATGATAATCACAATGGGGCAAAATCTGTTGTCAGGCTGGGAAGACAGGCCACAAGACACGCACTAACATAATGTATAGTTAGTGATTAAAAGGCGTGAATCAAGGGCATCCCCGCAGGTGCTTAAAGTCAGGAGATGTCTACATCGTCAACACGTATCAGAGTCAACTTCAGATAGACTGACGAAAATGATCCGAATTGATACAATAAAAATGTCTGCAGACATTACTGTTCTACATTCCATGATTGTCAATGATGTGCATGATTCTGTTAAGTCAGCAACTGTTCACGTGTTTGGCTTTCTCCATCCAGAAGTAGAAATGGGTAGGCCAAACATTAAGGGTAAAGATGGTTGTTGTTTTTATCGTTTGCGCCAGTGTATACTCCGCAGGGAGCTATGATGGTTTTCAGGGGTTTTTTTTGTTTGTTGCCCGGTGAGCATGAAGCGCCTCGTATCCTCTGGTAATTTGCTCATTTTCATTTTGTCCGTTCAACTTTAAAGAACAGTTTACTTCAAATTCGTCCCTAAAATTCACGACCTTTCACATCCCCCAATGTTTAATTTCGTCTTTGGTCGCTCATTTCTGCACCTTGTTCAAACACTTTCATACAATTACCATATTTTTTCGTGAATGTCAATTATTTTGTTTTCGTCGTCCGCGATTGCTGAAAGCAACGATGAATGAAACAGTTTCGTCATTTTGGACCATTTACGATTGTGTACTATTTTCGGTATTTGTAAGTTTCATCTGTTCATTTCTTCTTCATATTGATTTTAGGTGTGTGTGCGTCATTTTGGAGTTCACTGTTGGCATAGGTCTCTGACTTCAAAATAAACAAAATTACACGTTTTCTTTCCATACTTGTTAACTGTGTCTATTTAGTTCTTCGACGATTTTGTGCGTTAGCAAATGGAAGAAGTCCGTGAATGGGCAAATGAAAGTATATAAACTTTCCATGTCATGCAAGAACTAAATAGGCCTATGCTTATTAAAAGCAAAATGTATTCATATTTTCATATCTTTCACAAACAGCTGATTTGGTTCTTCTTGTGCTTCTGATTGGTTGTCCAACCTTCAAAATCATTGGGTGAGACGAATTCCACCGAAATCTAACGGAATCGAACGGACAAATGTTCGAAAAGATAGACCACTGAACCTGACTGTGGAATGACCAGTGGCTAATTTCATTACAGCATTTGCGTGTTCTAGTCTTTAGATAAATTCGAAGTTAGTCGTATAAATTTCAGTGACAAAATTTATAAAAATGTCTTTATTTTGTGAAAACAGACCGAGAGATTTAACACTGCATGTGTAGTCTGTTCTCAGGGAGGCGAGGCGTCTCGTATAAGCCAGGGTGAATGCACAGCTATGTCCCTCAACATTCGCAAAATGTTAAAAAAAAAAGAGAGAGAGAGAGAATGCCTGTGGATTGTGCATCAACAACCCCAACCCGAAACAACGACGACTCCCGCCTTTTCTAAACAACACGCCATTTTCTGTTGGAATGTGATATCATACCTTACACATTTAGGTGGAAACTGCGGCTGGAACAAAGGTCTAGGTTAAAGGTGTCAATGGCAAAACAATATAAACTTAACCACCACCCCCCAAAAAAAATGAGTTTGTTCTTTTGATTTTCAACCAAAAGGGCGTGAGAGGGACACTTCCAAAATAAATCTATCCAAGCAGTAAACTTCTTCATTAAAGATGCACTTCCAGATCCACTGGGTTATACAGAAGGCATATATCATTAAAGAGGTATTTTACGAAGACTTCACAATCAAGTTGTAGGTCTAGGGGTACCGCGTGCGTTGTCGTTCTTTGTTCACCATGGAAGGAAGACGCCGTGTAACGTTTGACCTGTCGGTCAGAATTTTATAACTATGGGGGCACACCACAGATTCATGTTTCGATGGAACCATTACACAGGAACATGCAGGAAACAGATTCCAGCATCAGGGGATAATTTTTATAATGCATCAATTAGCACAACACGCGGCGGGGGTGGTGTCACATACTGCGTTTGTTTGCATGATAGTGGGTTAGGTTTCGAGGTTGCATGGCTCTGTCAGCCTATGATTATCAGTTGATTTCATGTACTCGTGTTGAGTGCACTGTACGGCCGGTGCAGAGATGGAAACGGCTTGAAACTGACACCAAAAATGTACACCCGCTGGGATGCCAGTCATCCATAGCTGTTGGCAGATACTCGACTTGGCAAGTAAAAGTGATGACTCGTTATACAGACTCGGCCATCTTATTCTTACATCGACGGTCGGTATATACCAACGGCACGTGTGCACTTGAAGATTTGACTTTCATTCGGCATGGACAACTCGTAACTGTTGGGCCGCACCGTGGTTTGCAGTTCTTGTTTGAACAGTGTTTTCAATTTCTTAATGATTCCACTAAATTGTAGTTTGTGAATTTTGGCTGTCGTAGTTCCTTATGGGTCGGCGCATCTTTTCCTTTCCTTGCGTGCCAATGCATGAGGAGGATAGTCCGTCTGGACTTTACACCGGCGGAGATAATCCCCTTCTGTATCCCCAGGCAATCCCTCGTGGAGGTCACTGTAGCGACAAGGCCCTCGACCAATCGCTGTAGGCATAGTCATAGGCCTACCAGCGTGTCTAAGATGACCTCACAGAGTTTGAAGTCAGATCTGATTGGCCACAACGCAGGGTCAAATAAAATTTGCATGGATGTAGACGGAGGCTGATCCGGAGTGTTTTCCAGCAAAAGTACTGATACCAAGATTTAAGATTTCTATACTGAGCTATGAAAATGCCAATCACAAAAGGGTTAAAAGAAAAGAAGAACATTCAAGCCATTCTGACAACCTAACTCATGGTGGTTAAAGGCAAAAACCGCGGTTTGAATAACAAACTCCAGAGCAAGTTATAGATCTGTCATCAGATTCACCCAGAGTCGTCAGCGCATTCTTAAGCATCGGCATGAATACGACTTTGTTACATACTCACTTGGATGAGGCGTCGTACAGCACCATGTCCATGCCGTGCTCGGTGGTGAACATGGAGGTCTTAAGGGGCACCATCTCGTCCGAGATCGGTGTGAGGGTCTCCACGGGGCTGCAGACGGCGGTGAACACGGGCTCAACCTGGTTCCAGCTGTAACAGCAGCCCGACCAAAGGATCCTAAACCGGCCTTTAATGCGGACCATCTACACGGAATTCATACCACAATACAAGTCTAATTATGTGGAGTGAAACTGAGCAAATTAAAGTTACCTGCAGCGGCAATTTCTACGGATACAAGAGGTCGAGCACATGCGCATTTGCCTCATGAGTTCGAAGTTCCATATTAGAAGAACGACCATACCAGCATTCTTGCAAACAAATTACGGGCTTCAGTATCGAGTGTTGACCATGTCATGTCCAGCAAATTTCAGATTAAAAAAGTAACATCCATTCCGAACACAATAACAGGCACAATCTTACTTCCTGAAGCCTTTATTGTTTCCTTTGTTGTGTCTGATATTTCGTATACGATTGGCTCTCCAAAATAAAACAAAACTTCCGAGGGGACAGATCTTCAGTAGCAATAGACAATTAGTACATGATTCTGTCATCGAACAAAAAAAGGATGTCAAGTATTCTTTCTTCCGCGGTAACATGATAAACAAAGTGATGCCCGGAACTGTGCTGCAAAGGGACAACGCAGGGGCATGTTATAACATAGGCACGATTGGCCTTTGTCTTCGGTTCACTTTAAAGGCGAGTGTCCAAGCGAAGAATTAGGCCCATTTGAGTGGATTACTGGGGAAAAGTACGATTCGGCCTTCCGAAAAATGAGATTGTGGGCATAAAAGAGCACACAGAAACAAATGAAGAACATGTTCAATTTCCGTTAATTCTCACCACAAATTACGCGTGTTCGACTTCATTGGACCACTAAGATCGTTTAACAACGCAGTCATGCGACCGGTATTGTTGATTCGTCGAATTATTGGCCACGTTCAATTTTAATTCAACGGAGGGTGAAAACTGCAGTTACCCAAAACTGGGTATTGCTGACCCAACACCGAGGGAAAGAATCAATTCCTGGTTCATCTTATATCTCAAAATGGGTTAATTGAACCTGTTTTGTTGCTTAGTGACCAGGAAATTGATTGAGTTGAGAAGAGTCAAAGTTTGGGTCACAACTTAACCTGGGCTTTTGTCACAATAGTTGAAAATTTAGAACTGAAAAAGAAAGAAAGAGAGGCCGTTCAGCGCGCAAAACGGGCGACATCCTATTCAGTCTTTTAGCCTTGCATAAAATCAACCATGGAGATGTCAGTTTCAATGGAACTTGGCATGCATATTCAGATATTTGTAGTTCACTGCCCTAAACGTGTCGGCCCGGGAAAAGCACACAGTATTTGGCTGGCCTGTCTTGGAATAAATGGGCGAGAACGGGTATGCTTGATTTTCATCAAACTGGTGTCTAAATGACTGTAAGACATTATTGGGGGAAAAAACGCCTGAAGAGCTCGGCACGAATAAGGGGCGTTGCTAGAGGGGGTCGGGGAGTCAACCCCTCCCATTGATTAGTTTTGTCGGCAAAATCATGGTCTCACGGTTGGCAAAATAAAAAAACGAAGAACGACGAATGAAGAGGAAAGGAAGGGGGATACAGTACACTCATTTTGCGTTACAGCCTGTTGGCAAGTTTCATATGGCACCCCCCCCATTAAAATGGTCTAGCGACATCCGGGGGGGGGGCACAGTCCACACCCGGCTTTTATTTACGGTTTTCATTTTCGAATTAATTCAATCTCATGGGCACTGGCCTACCTTGTTGTCAGTGCAGTGATCCTTACGGCGCATGTTGCGCGATGTGTTCATACGGCAGAAGAAAGTCCTTTCGTCATCTGCGAACAGAAGAAAAAATTTCGAAAAGCATTGCTGTTATAGCGGAGGAGTTTATCAAAGGCAACGGAAAGGGAAGAGTTAAAAACTGCAAAGCAATGGCGTTGCCAAGGGCGGCGTAGGATGCATGACAGAGTTCAACAGGCTTGAGTATCAGTGAGCAAAATCGGGACACTGATTGCAGCAAAAGAGGGACGTTTTCCTCAAAAAAAATTCAAACTGGGAACCAAAAAAAATTACCTTTTTCACCGGTTTGTTGCTCCTTTATTTTCACAGCCTAATTTGTTTTAAAAAAAAGAGTCGAAAATCGCTGTAGACGAACAATCAAAACCTCAAAATTGAACCAAACCGACCCACATAGGAACACCAGTACATTCAGTAATGCAATATCCATACCATTGCCGTATACTTGCAACAGTCAAGGCATACGAGGGTCAAGTTTGACCAGTGACCATAAATAAAACCATTGGTCGATATTGCCTGGTGCCCAGGATTATTCTGTACCGGTATGTGTTACCAGGGGAAATCGGCAGTGGTCGGCAAACGGGTCGAGCATGGTCAGGAAGTGGTTAACTTAACCTACCGTATGGTTATGACAGCACAGTTTCGACATTCAGGTTATCAAACTGATTGACCTTCCCCTGCCTCTCCAGTGATTTCTTTTTCAAACTCTTTCAAACCAATGCTGAAGCAATTTTCACCCTTTAGAAAGCGTCCATGTTTCAGGGAAACGCAAAAGTGAGTCGAGTTTGACGTCACGAAACGTATTCAAGAAAATTCGCTTGTCTGGTCGCTAGCTGGGAAAAAAATGAGTGCAGGAAAGAACTTATCCGGCTGCGACGAGACGAAATTCGACAAATCAAACAACAAAGCCTTCTCGAAACAAGACGTTGGGTTAAGGTTTTGTTCATTTCAGCGCGTGTCCACAACCCAATTACACATAATTGAATTGTCGCAACATGATAAATTACCCAGGCGCCACTAGAATGGGAAAAGACTGAGTCCCAAATCTGTCCACGGTGTGATTAAAAAAATTCGCTTCTCCTTTTTTTTTTTCTTCCTTGAACCGCTGGAGGGAAGGGATTGCAAGAAACCGATCCGCCCACAATCCAGGTAAATCCTCTTAACTGTATCAATATCCAAGATAATATTTGTAATTACGAGATGACCGTTTTTCCAACCTATCAATTGCCAAAACACCTACAGGATAAACTTGATGTCTCCGAACATGATACTATTATTCGCGTATAGATTGGAAACAGCAGCCGAATCTATCTTTTTTTAATATATAATCAGGTGTACTTTTAGCCAACGGCTCTTTCATTTCTGGAGAGCAAAAAAGAGGTGAGTGAAATGTTTCTAAATTGAAAGGGAAACAAATCAAAATGAACCACGTTTTCCACCGTGTTCTGGCCAAAAAAGGAGAGTCCCTCGTAACAGTTCTTGGTAAAATGGTTGTATCCGGGTCTGCCTTTGAGAAATAGCACCGCTATTTGTTTTCCATTCTTCACAAGTAAATCGGGACTTAATTGGCCCGGGCGCTGGCGATTAGACGGCCTAAGCCCAGCCGTTGCCGGCAAGTGGCGTAAATTTGTCACATCCCCCTCGCCCTGCTCTCTGGCCATCTGGTGGACTGAACACTTTCTCGTCTCCGCCACCCGCTTGTTGGCAAACCCATAAACGGTTACGCGCTGGAGAGAAAAAAAGGGAAAAGAGGGAACAGAAGAACGACGATCCGCAAACACTGAGTCTCCGACTCGCTGCCACCGAGGGTTTGAAAAAAACCGACACCATACACGTTCGCCATCCCTCAGGACGGCCAGGATTATAGATAGCAAAACGCACCCAAAAGCCGGTTTTCCCTCTTATTAAAGACAAAAAAATAAACTCGCGCGCGATCAGTCGACGTGCAAATATTTGGATCAAGCCGGGGCAGAAACCGGGAAAGTCCCGGCGTGAGGCGGGGGCCTTAGATGTCGTGACAGACAAGCTTATTGTGGGTATTGGAGGAGGTAGAAACCATCATCTTTTCTCTAAGCCCGGTGATAAAAACCACTAATCATGGTGAATTGGCTTCCAAATAATTTTTAAACAAAGAAAAAAAGAACGCAGGCAGCTCGGAAGAATTGCGCGCAATACCACTATTAATTAGCCACAGAATTTTTCCGTTTAATCACGGATGTATTCGCCAGACGGCTAGGGTATGGGATTGAGGGTGAGTATTAGTGGGCGGAAAAAGGTCGGGAGTCATCCACGACATCGACTCCCGGCGAATGAGGACGACGGAGTGATTTTTATGTTCTCCGAAAGTAAGGGAAACTGCATTTCATGCATGGAAGTGCAACAGCCACTGATAACGAAAAACGTCGCCGACTGAAAATCGTCAATTAGTGTTTTTCGACAACAATAACCGTTCAGTCTTTCGCTCCCCACAACTTTATTCGAAACAATTATTTCAATTTACTCTAAAACGAAAGTTAGGACCTACATCGGCGTGGGGGGGGGTTATAGCGGAGCCAACTCATCGTGGTTTCCGATGTACAGTTCAGCAAACATGTTACTTATTAGGTCAGGGATTCATTTCGTGACGTAGATTTTCAAATGTATATTTTGCACCAGTGTTGGGAAAAGTTGGAAACTGGTTTTAAGGTAGAGCAAATTGGAGAAGACTACTTTTAATCCAGGAAAACTTAAAATAGCAATACATCATAAAAAGATAATTGGAGTTTATATTTTAAACGATTCCTTGTGTCATTATAATGTTTTCCTTTAACATTCCCTGTTCCTGTTTCCGCCCAACAAAGCCCTATATCTGACAAAATCTAGAGACATTTTCACATTTCGGCATTGTTTACCAATAATGCTAACCGAAAACTGCATCACTCTTGAGAAAATTGACAGCCAGCTGTTCGATACCGGAAGGATCAATCATTCACCTGAGTGGTATTCGGCTTCGGTACCGCCACAACTAGAGCCCACCGCCATTTGGCCTCGGACGATGGCGTGATCTCTGGGATCGATTACTTCGTACAAGTCGCCACCTGTCGACAAAAGCTCCACCTGTGAACGTGAGAAAGATGGCGAAGTTGATGGTTAACAAGCTCAATCAAATTTGTGGGCATGTTTTTTAAAAAGGTGGAAATTGAAGACCGTCTTTTTCGTAAAATTTAGTACACGTTGATTATGTTTTGTGACGACAGTCATGCAGACCAAAAGAGTACACATGGCTTTGGATATTATTTCTTTCTTTACTCAGGGTAAAGACTGGTGAAAACTGGTCAATAAAGTAACGAGCACAAGTAATTTGTAAGAAAATCGAAAGTTTACTGTAAAAAACAAATTAGAAAATCGGTAATCATTGATATCATATATCCAAGAACAATTATAAACACAAGTAGAGGTAAAAATAACAAAACTCACACGCATATCAAACTCCCAAAATAAGATTAGTTGACACTTATACTTTTAACATTAAAATGCGAAAACCGAAATAAATACTAGACTGAAAAGTAAAACAATACGCCTACATCAACACAGAGGTAAAGAAAATGTAAAGAAATGTAGCCGAAATGTTGAAAAGTGTCATTAATACAAGTAATTAAGAAGTTCGGTTAAAAAAAACAGGAAAGGGTTGGTTTACACTGATTGGCCTGGATACTGAGCATGTTCACCACAGTGACTGAGAGTGTCCCATCGTGGGAGCGTGTTTATTCTGTCTATAGTGAACCGACATTGAAGAGATCAGTCACACGTGTTGGAGACATGAATCTCATATTGAAAGAGGGAGTCTTTTTGTCATAAAATTACTTTCGTCGGTATCACACAAGTCATGTTTAAAAAGCTTTATAAAGTCGAGGACACATTAATGAACGATTCTGCAAACGAGTCTGCCGAATGTTCGTGTAGAAATGGCTTACTCCACAACCCCCACCCACATATTACATACCCCCCTCCACATACTGAATTCATTTTTATTACCATGGAGTGTCCGAGGTAATCCGTGACGTTTTCCGATATGTACAGCAGTTTCCCTTGTCGTGTCATGACCAGTAGAAATCCGTGCAGCGCCTGTACGATGGACAAGAGGACATGAGACAATCAGGCGCACTTACAGTGACAGCCAACTCCTCAAGACAGAAGTTGTATTTTGACAACGTCTGATTTCATGATTAAGCATCGTGAAGTTCAGAGCAACGATTAGTAATAAATGGGTGGAAGGGGCTTGAAGGGGGGCTTGAACAACAACGCATGTAATCGCCCGACTTGGTTGGCTTTAGGTGATCACATTAGACATTTTGACAATTAACATGTCGTCTTAGAGTTTACCCATAGAATGAGTCTTCCAAATCTGTCCACTTGAGGCAACGGTGTATGGGTCCAGAACCAAATTTTGTGGCCTTTGTTTTTAGAACAACAATATGAGGATTTTTTAGGACTTTTTCTTGGGTGGTGCTAAATTTGGGGACTTTTTACACGTTTGGGAGGGAAGGAAATTGGAAAGGTCAAAATAAATCTGAACTTCCCTCGTTATAAAAAGGATGATGACAACCATGCACTTTCCCCTCTCCGGATTTGCCAGTGACCTGGAGATGGTTTCAATGATTTTGACAGACACTATGAATATGATACTGTATGCTACACGGCAGATTTCGTCATATTCTCGCATGCCTTGGTATGTTCAATCACCGGCATTTTGTCAGGGGCACCATTAGGGACGTCAGTGTCCAAGATACTCCGCCCCCCCCTGCAGTGAAAGTTGATCAAGGTTCACATCGTTTCATGAGACAAAAGAGTCAACGAATTAGCTTCCAAAATTGTAAGAAGCAGACTCCCTTCTGCATCGCATTTGCCTATCAGACGGCCGCTCTCCGCATCAGACGTCACATTCTCGTTAATAGATTTATGGCAGAAGGCATATCAGTGAAACATATTCTGGTCGTTATCAACAAGAAATATGCCTGAATAGTTCAGCCAAGCCACGGTGTATAGTAAACGGAAATTTCTCTCCGAAATAGTACGACTTCTTTCTAAAATTCCTCCGCTGATAACATTGATCTACGAGCGGAATACGAGGCCACCTTTAAATTAAAGCACTGTTCCAGCGCGCAGGTTTTAATTCCGCAAAGTTTGGAGATCACTCATTACACTTAGAGCAATAACTCCGTTTATGCCGCGTCATCCGCGTCCCAGCGAGCCTGCCGCTCGGCACTGGCCGAGGATAGAGCTGGCACGGCCCCGGTGTACGGGGATCGGGATATGATTGATGGTCGCGTCTCTCGCTAATACCCTCCCGTACTTTGTTCCGCACGTAAAATTGCTTTCTCCCTCCCCGTTCTTACGGGGGGGCCGGGTCTACTCCTTGTGTATGATCAGTTTGCCAATAATCATCAAGACTCTCCTCGTCCGGGTCTCTCTCTCTGTCTATTCGCCATACGCACACGGTATGCCCCGAGCCGGTCTTGCGATCCGGCAGCGCGGGGGGGGGGGCGACTAGGACGGTACTCCCACAAATTAAATTGAATTAATCGAGTGTAATACCTCAGGGGAAATTTCGTTCAAGCGTATCGTTTATGATTTCCTTTCAGATACACTGATGGTAACCTATCTAGTCTTCTGTTTTTCATATTTTTTTTGGGCAAGTGGTTGTCAGTGTGTGTTTTTTTCTTGCGCTGGAGATCTTTGGCGGTGACATCAACATCATCTCGGACCCTCGCATGCCCATAGGGTATGATGGGAGTCTATAGCCGGACCGTGTCGGGTGGGTGGAAGGTAATAGGGCCGCTAGGGTAATTATAGACATCAAAGTTGCATCGGGAGATCAGATTATTAGGAGATTTAGCGTCATCTGAAACTTCCTGAAGGAGGTAGGCAAAGAGTATAAGGAGTTTTTGATTTCTTCAAAGCTGGTTCAGTGCCATCACAAAGAGATAGTTTGCCCCATTGGCCGAGTTAATATCGTGCGGTTGAACTGTCTGCCAGCAAACAGCGCCAGCGCCGTTCTCTAACGTACAGAACCGGTATGGTCGTCAATAGTGAAACCTTTCGAAAGACAGTCATGTTTGGGCCGACTCACGTGTGCACATACGGCCACCCTGTTCCGCTCGTGCACCAGCATTCCGATCATCTTTGTTATTTGCTCTTTCCCTTGTTAACTTTCTTGCCTTAAATAAGTTGACGCGGCGTCCTATGCTACTGTGATAAATCACCAAAATTAAAAATAGGTTAGGTGTCGGTCTCAGATCTAGGAATGACACGCAAGTTGACTGCAGTGTGCAGAGGGTGAAGGGAGGCATTGATAGTCGTACGTGTCTGGAATCCTCCCCTATAGGGGAGGATACAGACAGTTTGCACTGGGCGCCCTCACTGAGGGCAGTCTTGGTCATTTAAAGTATGCAGCAAACGGACGAGTGAAGTGAACACTCGTGCGTATCACTGGCCGAGTTCGGACGGCATGTTCCCGTCTGTTCACGAACAGCTCTATTTGTTGTTGGTGGGTCGGCCGCTCGAACGCCGGGAACAAACAACCGGTTATCGCTGGTAGTTAGTGACAAGCAACATGTATGCAACATGGCGGCGTCCATGTAGGCTACGTTATTCGAGAGTTAATGTTTGGATGGGTTGAATTCTTTTCTATATAAACAGGAACAATCATTTCTGTGTTACGGAAAATAATTGATGTTAATTTTGCAAAACTTCCCATTGTCCATGGCTTTGGAAGCCATCTCTCTACTTTTTGCAGCTGTTCAAAAATCGAAATCTCACGAGTTTTTCCGTGTGTTCCTGTAAAACCCTGACGAGGAGGTGGTGTGTGATCCTGTTCCGAGTACAGTGTTCTTGAGTCGTATTCTCGCGGTTCGAGCGCGAGAACAAGAAGCCCGTGTCAAGAACGGACCGCCCAAACTCGACCACTGAGTAACGAAGTTACCGATGGCGCCCTGTGCCAGCTCTCTACAATTTTCCTCTGTAACGTACCCACCTGCATTTTGAACCTGCCCAGGCTTTACAAGATTTTAAAGCGATGCTCAGACGCACGGTTTTCACAAGAGTGTTGCGCTTTTCAGTGATCATACACATGTACCACAAATACTGATTGCCTTGCAGACATTTACAAGCTCAGCAGAATGGAGCCCTGTGTGACAGAAGGTGCAAACTGCGTCTTTTTAGCCTATTGAAAAAAAACAATTGATTTATGTGATTTCGTGTGTGATAATAAGCCTTAATAATAAAAAAAATGAATAAATTCTGGTACACTGAGCTCTTTAAATTCACTTGAATATAACAATTTGCATTCTCGATACTAAAGACGTTGTTGCTATACCTCGTGATTCAGGTATGCTTTTGCTTAGTAACACAAGGGCGCGGCATGGCACCAACATACCTGTTTTCAATGGAAAAGAAGGGCACAAAGGAACAAGTCTATTCGAGATGGTGGTCGCCATGCGAAAGCTTGCCCTGAATCACGAGGCAAAGCGATGGTGTCTGGAGAATTCAAATTGTTATGTTTATGTGTAATCAGATACGGTAACTCAGTGTACAAGATTTTATTCATATTTGACACGAAACAGGCTTATTGAGACCAATGCTTTTTAGGCCTGGAATATAATTGTGCCTTTAATCTTCATGCCTGGCTGGATGTACTAGCGTGGTAAATACATGCGAATGTACAAATGCGGAGCGGGTCAACGATACACATCGAGCCCGCAACCTCGTCGAATTTACGGCACCGATGGGCCAAATGTTTCCTTTTTTCTACCCATCAACTCCACGTTCCCAGAGAAGCCACAATCTAAGTCTGTGTCCTGTTCGGAATTCTCAAAGTATGGGCGACACAAGCTATATTAAGTCATGTCGTTTAAGTCTTAAGCTTCAGTTTCAGTACAACATTAACATTATGTGGGAGTGACCTTAA
Organism: Acanthaster planci; assembly: GCF_054643075.1. Classification (NCBI taxonomy): domain Eukaryota; kingdom Metazoa; phylum Echinodermata; class Asteroidea; order Valvatida; family Acanthasteridae; genus Acanthaster; species Acanthaster planci. The sequence continues at coordinate 10,723,522 of NC_141777.1, read as the reverse complement.
TTTCCCCCCCCCCCCCAATCTCGAATATATTTCACAGCTGGGTGGGCTGAAATTCAGCTTGCAAAATGAGGGCGCTCTTTATTTTGTACAAGTGGAATAACAGCCTGGAGGGCTTTCTAAATCACGGCCTTGGACTTTACTTTCTGGAAATTTTTTCTCCAGAGTTGAGACCCTTCAAACTCAACGCAGCTACGGAAAAGTTCAGTTGTCTACGATGACGCCATATTTAGAGACAACCGAAAATGTTGTGCCGCTAGCGCGTTCGTACCATAGAGCTATGTTACCTGCTCACAGCAGAAGCACGTTATGTTGGCAAGATAAAACTTGTTTTGCCTCGAGTATCTGTGTTTAACGACAAGAATTTACTTCTCAAAGACACAATTTTTTTTTAACTTGTCAATAATGTGTTCTGTTTTTCTAGTTGTCAGTGTCACTTCATTATGCACTGCACATTTAGCTCTGTATAAAGAAACTGGTAAAGATAACATACTTTCAATGCGAATCAACCGGCTGTGATCTGGAGTTACACGCTCGTTTATTTGGCATGGATGTAGCCATTAGACTGTGGCTTTCATAGGCATACTTGCCCTTCCTGGCCGCAATATCTTACACAATAGACTGGGTATACGCTGTGCAGTTTCCTCTGAGCAAATGGTTTGTTACCAGTCTTGAGAAAAGGCTAGTCTTCAAGCCTCGTGAAATGTGGAATTCTACTTCCTTTGAGAAACTACTCCTCCTCAGCCACGATTACAGCCTTTGTTCAAGTCTAGTTAACCCTGCGCGCGTTGTTTAAAAAAGCGCTTCCTGGCCCTGTCAGAGCGATTTACACGAAACCTCGTACATCGATCAGGGCCGATAGACTTAGTACAAAATGTCGCCATTTATCAACCACTTTACCAAAATAGGCACACCAGTGCACTCCTCTAGGAAAACCGTTTTATCCACATTTCCAAAAAGCAAGGAAATTGTAAATGGATAAGAAATACAGACCGTGGGGCGAATGTTTTATTCATAGCTATATTCATGCCTATAAATGAACAGACCGGATGGAAGTTATAAGGCAGTAATCGGCACTTGGTGCCACCCTGCATTAGTGTAAAAGGGAGGACATGTGCGACCGCCTGGAAACGGGTGACACAGATGGTATCGAAGTACGGTCGAAAGGGAGGGGATTTCACGACTCGTCCCTCTTTTCGAATGCCTTTTGCTGGAGATCTCTAGTAAGAGAACGGCCCACCCAGCCCTCGAATGACTGGGGAGAATAGGATTCGGCAGAGGATGCACCCCCGGCACAATGAACACCCCTCGTCAACGTGTCTCCGATGTTCAATTCATTAGGGAGATGAATTCATCGAAATGAATCCGAATGCCGGTTAACTCATCATCGATTATACCGCGGACGGGGAGCAGAGACACCGACAACGGAGACCACAGCAATCTGCCGTATACTGTGCTGGACGAAGACAGCAAAGCTTAGCCAACGAGAAAAAGTGGCGCACTGGCCCATGACGGCCTATTCACCACCACCCTCAGCAGACGAGAGAAAAATCCACGCACCCATCCCGGAGATGACGACGATAATGAAAGCGAATTTTCCGGAGGCTTTATTGGGGGGGGGGGGCGGGGGGAAGGGGGAGCCCGAGGCAATGCATGGCTTATGGAAACATGATGGCAGCGGTAGTGCGTGACGGACGTGGAGATGAGACGAAGGCCTTAGTCCGTTCAGTTTCATTAATGATACAATCAATTACTGCGTGTCCTATCCGCGAATAACCTACGGTATGTCAAGGGCTAGTTTAAAGGAAGCTGTTCATCCCCGGCGACTGCTGTGTTATGCTTGGAGCAGTGTTGACGCTCGCGAATACTTTATTCTCCATACAGCAAATGATGCTTGGACCAATCTTTTTCTATGGCAAAGCACACGACCCAACGTTCTGAAACGAAGTTTAAATGATAGAACCCTGGTTTTGAGATTTCCTTTCAGTTTGTAGTTAAATTTTCTGTTTTTTTGTAGATTCAAGGTTTTCTTAAGTACAGTGTTAAAAAGTCAAAGCAAAGCCTTTTGTTTCTGTATTGCAGTCATGACGGCATTTTAACTTTGCTATATACAAAACAGGATCATACCAAACAATTATATTAGCCATAACGTAATAAGACATTTCCTCTTCAGTTCATTATTCCTGACAAATTAAGATCCAACATTGGGGTGCATAAAGACTCGTACCCTTGCGGTAAACGGGAAAAATGTGAGAAACCAGGAACCTGTGATTTCGAGACGACTTGTGTGTAAGTGTCCATGTTTCTAGTTTCTTTCTTCTTTTCTTTTTCCCCTTTGTGGTTCATTGATCGTATTCTGTTTGATGAATTCGAAAAAATTACTTTGATGGGCCCAATGATCATTGTTACAAAATGTGGCTCTTGAGAAACCCTCCCTTCCTGATGCCTCAAAGTGCGTAGTCCATGTTGTTGGCTATACAGGGTTACGTGTTCGAAAAATACTACACATTGAAGCACTGAAGACCATTAGGGTTGGACGTTACGCTTTGAACACAAAGTGCACGCTCGTACAGTTTTCAAAAATCACTGTCACATCGCCCTGTCTCCCAGCAAACCTGAGGCTTGCAGTTGGTGGTTCGAATCCCCCGGGGTCTTCATCATGGGTTTCATGTTGGTCCTGCTACATGCACGCCGCTGAAAAAAAATCACATTATTAAACAGTATACCATAGCCAAGTCGGCAAACCCTGTTTCTACGATTGTCCTGAAATCCAGATAGAGGGCCTTATCAGGTATTCCGTAGGCCCCAGGCACCATCGTTCGGTAGGCCATATGTACCAGTGATCCACAGGTCCTGTTCACTTCGCCCTAGGATAGGTACAGCCACCAATTTCACAAAATATAGGTGTATATCTCTGGAGCCTCGTATTTTGTGCTACTTCTCCCTTGCGTACTCTGTGAACAGACACTTTTAAATTTGAATCTTCCCGCAAATCGAAAATTTACAGAGCGAGATCGGAGACACTGACATTATTCTTTTGCGTGCACATGGATAGTGGGGATCGTGTTTTATGGTACAAATATTCAGTAATTTACGCTAATTTCTTCGGCCCTAAAACTGTTCGTAAGCCCAAGGCATCTTTCTCTCACCCAAGAGCCGCAGCTTAGGAGCTGCCCCATCCCATCTGAATCTGAACCGTCGAGTGGGAGGGTTGGCAGCAGGATCAGGTTAAAAGTGGTTGACTATTTTAGAAAATGCTAACCGCCTTCTCCAATGATTTTCGATACTGAAGGAGTCTCACAATTTTTCTGGATCCCTTGGTGGCCATGTCATACACATTTCGCCGAAAACACAGTATAAAGCTCCAACCAATCCAATCCTTTGCCCGGCTCCCGAAAATAAGCATTCGTTGTAGCTGTTTAAACGGCTACATTAATAAACCTTATACGATCGGCCGACTCCAAGTTGTTCATCGTTGCTTTGGACATTGCACTGCACAGTTTGTCAAAATAATATTGCACAACTGGAAATCAAAGTTTAAAATGGACATATACAGTAGCTGCTTACTTGTGTGAAATCAAACGGCGAGGTATCATCCCAGCTTGGCAATGGTGGCAGCACATTTTGCTCTGCAATCGTTAAATGAAAAGTTGAAGAAAAAAAGTCATTACAAAATTTGAGACGATTTTCGTCTGGTTTGGTCCAGAATTCTCGTTCATATAGCATACCAGCATCAAACTGCAAAAACTGTGGTGTTTAAAAGCATGTTTTTGGCGTTATCAGATGACCACACCATAGGATGTTACTTTAACACCGCTGGTGTTACTTTGCACACCTATAAGTGTTACAGGGCACTGGTGTTAAAAGTAACACCAAATAACACCATACGTTTTAAAACCAGTGAAAAGTGTTGGTGTAGTCCTCTAATAATACCGGGGGTGTTAAATTTAACACCCAGTTTTTGCAGTGTATGAGCATTGGTCAGTGGCAATTAGATACGGGAAGGGGGGGCTCGTATCTCACTATTTAATTGAATTGATTTTATCTATGACTATGATGTTCGAATGTGAGTACACAAACGATAAAATATTGATTAAATTATTGTTAACTTCTGGCACAAAAGCCATTTTGGTGCTGTTTGTGTGTATATTTCCAGCCGTGTTCAGTCATCAAAATAATTATGTCCCCACACTCACACGCATGACAGTGGCACTGCAGATAATATACATGTGCACCACATAAAAAGTCATCAGAAGCCATGAGTTAGGGCATAGTTTAGAAAGCTGACTACGGGTGGCACGGCTCGGGTGATGCGTTTGACATGATGCGACTGCGTTCCAGCTACTCGGTTTTCTGACATCAATTTTTGACTGCCAAAATTCTTACTCTCGATAATCACTGCGTGGGAAAACAATACATTTTGTGGGCGCAATTGAAGTCTACTGTTTAATGATCCTCCCAAATAATATGATTTCGTAAAGAATGCGTTTTAAGCCTAACCAGGCAAATCCAGAGCAGTGCGCCCATAGTGAGCATAGCAATTTAATGGATGCATTTGCGGGAAGTATTTCTTTCATCGCTGTGAACTTTTGAATCTGACACCGAGCTCGAAATTATTTGACCATGACTTGATATAACACACAAGTCCGTGGGGAATTGTTGAAACCGCTAGCTGCAGCGCCTCCGGCTTTCATAGTGCACATATTATTTCCAGCGGTAGACAACCTTCTGGATACGGCTTAAGCAACAGTGCAAGAGTGTTACCATTGGTGTAAATTCATCATGCGATGCAAAATGAAACGGTGTCTGTCTTCCGCAAATGTTGGACTTGGTAAAGAAATTTATATTACACCGGTACCAGCCCAAGACAGAATAAATAGGAATAACCATGGAGAAAAATTATGAAACGTGAGCGGGCTTTTCTCGTCCGCTATATCTTGAACGTTTTATTTCAATTCATCCAGGTCAGGAAGGGAAAATGGTGCGGCATGACTGTGTGCCACTGGTGGTTTTACAAAAAAAATAAAATAAAATAAAAAGGAATGGGATATCAATTTCAAGAAACGAGGTCTTAAGACGGAAAGAAGGCTCCAAGAAGCCTTGCCTGTGCTCACGTTAATGATCACAAACATCGGCAGATTGTGGCATAGATTTTTTTACAAACCATAATCTGTTTCCTAGTTTCTTTTCAGTCGAGTCACTTCATAGCAACACCATTTGTATACCACAAATAAACGAGGAACATATTACTGGAATTTACCCCCCCCCCAAAAAAGCAAGAGAATATTCAGTAACCCCGAAATGATCTTAAACGTATGCAGTGTCTATTATTTGGCATAGTTTGATAAAATTGGCCCACCAAGGTCTCTTGGGTTTATTAACCTTTGCCTCCGAGAAAACCTTGCCAACACTTCTTCGATGAGCATGCCAACGTTTTTAACCTACTCCCTTTTGTTCCAATCCAGACCTACATGTTGGAAATTAGCGTAATGTAATGCAGCGACACATGGGTCTGTTGTCGGTGGTTACAGACTAAATCTTTTAAAATCAAATACTGATAGTGAGATAGAAAAACAATCGATAAATTTCATCACCATTTCGTTTTCCGTTTAAAATGTACGAAATCGACAAGAACTTATAGAACAAAAGTGGAATAACAGACAGGAAAAGCTGTATTCATTTTAGGAAACCATTTTTCTAAACACTTTTGCTATCAGTCTGTAAACATGTTTACTAAGTGATAACAAGATTGTGTTTAACTGCTAAAAACAGATTATTAAGTGCATCATTTAATTTTAAAAGAGCCGAAGCGGCCCCTTCCACCGACAATTTATCCGACACCGTCCCAGTGCAGGTTTTAATTGGTCATAAATGTTTCATATTTATCTTTCTCAACTCTTGTGAAAATTGGGCAAAAGGTTGGAACAAAAATGCCCATTTTTTTGAGACACGTCGGCTAAAATGCACGATTTGGTGTAAATAGTGTCTCTTGTGACAAAACGTCAGGTACGAAACATCCCGAAGAAGCATTTGTTTTTCCAAATTAACGGTGATTTGGAGAGAAACAGTGAAATACATTTTTCTTAGTTGAAAGGTCAAAATGTTTAATTGAATATAGATTAGCGCAACTTAGAGCAAAATTATTTAAAAGCACAAACAAAATTATGTTTTGAGAATAACATCATACGCTGAAACCACAACGCCATCCCGAAGGATGGATGAATATGGATTTCATGACACAAATCTACCGTCTCGAGCACTCCAAGATCAGAGTTATTTGTTCGGTTCTTTGGTAATTTCACTCAAAAATCCGTATAACGTGTAATGAATACTAACACTTTGTGTGTTGAAGTAGATCGTCTGCTAGGCTTTGAACTATTCAAATAATACTTGCCCTGACTGAAGTAATGGCCCTTCCGGACGTAGACGCAGGCCAACGACATGACGTGGAGGAAGGAGAGACGAGCCTTCACGGCGTTGGGCAGCGGGAGCAGTTCTCTCAGCCGGTCGATCTCCGTCTTGATCAGTTCCCGCCGCTGCTTCGACGCCTTGCTAGTCGACCGGTGCATGGCGGAGAAGCCACGTTTAGGCGGATGACGACAACACGGAAACCCACAAGTCGAAGATATATCGAAGATATTTTGTTTTAATGATGAGAACTCTTTAACAGATATCCTCACAGTTTTCGACTCAAAGTGATGTTCAGTTTGCGGTGCTTTTGCAAGCTTCACATTTTAGGCACATTGTCTCGTAATCACCTGAAGTTTTTAAGAGAGCTGGCTTGTTAAATTGCAGGTTTTCCTCTCTCGTCACAGTGCAAACAGGTTTGTCCGTACGAGGCAGACTGGTTGGTGACTGACGTACCAACCTTTTGGCAAGAGACTCATGTGGTCATTTTCACCTCTAAATCTCCATTGTTTAAGATGGCGGAGTTACACATTCAACATAAAGGTTATGAGGAAGTTCCAACGGTTGTTGGCCTAAAATGACAATCCGTGATTGTTGCTTGATATTTCAACACGTTTTTGTCTCGTGGATCACAATATTCAACCAAACATTGTCTGCTTCCAGCCGACTATCATTAGCGGAACACTGCACACGCAGGTAATGAAATTACCCTGAACGCATATTTGTAGAGCCTTTAGGCAGGGCATCAAAGTGTCATTTAGCAAGTGTTGCTAAGTACAGCCCATCTCGTTTTACGAAACTTGATTAATCACGCTGTCAGTTTCTACTGTTGTTATCACCTCTTGGTGGTCTTGAAAGGGCACACTTAGTGCTTACTTAGTTTGCTATTTGTATGAGTAAATGTCCATCTGGTAAGATTATATCAAAACATGAGAAAGCCGCATGATCGTTTTCCGCGAAGTGTCTTGAGGAAGTCTGAATTCAAGAACTGATGTTTTAAACCATTTCAGGTGTTGTTGGGCGTGATCGATCGATAGACTGGTCTCGCATGTGCCACCTATCGACTATTTGCTCGTCTTTGTGTCTTGTCTGCCTGCAAACGTTGTCATTCCTCAGACGGAAATTTTCTTTCAGTTTGACTGCCTGCAATGAAGATCTCTTTCGAACTCGATGTCACCTGGCTGTTGTACCTTTTGGCCACCCTACACTCAAGAAGACTGGGGCTTCTGCATGAGACATCTAGGGACACCACACCGTGATTTCTCCAATTTGATGCTTCCTCCATCCATTCAAACTCCTCCCATGCCTGATGCAAACTCTGAGTTCGAAACGAAGTTCTCTTCACCGGACCGCATCCCGCATCCCTGACCGTGTTTTGAAGCATTTGCTCTTCCCGTCGCCTCAGTCTCTGCCGACCGTCGGGCGCACGTTACCGTGACCGCTGAGTCTTGATGAATACCGTGCCGTTGGGGGATTCGCATATTCCGCCCCTCATTTCAACTTAAGCCGTTCGGCGAGCAGCAGCGTGCGTTCAACGGTGGGACGAAGACTCGGGTGGTGATGTCGTCGCTCAAAATGATAATGGCCTCGGCAAACTCCAGATCTGACAAAATTCTACGCCCGTCGTATTATAAGATTGATTGGAAATATCTTCCACTGACGTTCGTTTGTCCTAAAGAGGCACCAAAATCTGGCAACGCCAAAATGGTATCTGCTTCATCTAGCATGTTTTGCAGTTCAGTGCAATCATTTTCCTTGCTTTGGAGTTACGACCAGTATATCGACGTACCAGACCCTAAACCAGTTTGTGGAAAGCGCGTGCAGTATGAGTCTTCAAGCAATGAAAACTTTTCTGCTGATTTTCCTGTGAAAATATAAAAGCGAATAAAATGTGAAAAGGATTCCAGTGCTAGCGCAACTATTACAAATAGTTTGCAATTAAGTGACTAGGTTATGCCATTCCATAAGCAGAGCAATCAAAAAATTAATATATAATTAATTAAAATTGAGGTGGCACATTTCCCAGATAAAACGAAGGAATGCATTTTTCCCCCGCAAGTCGCCTTTATTAACAAATTTGTTTGGCTGACTGTTTTGTCTGTGTGTGTGTGTTTCTGTTTGATTCTTGGTTTGGTATTCTGCTTTTAGTTCATTGCCAACAGATACCGAGAAGACGAAATTATATTAACGGCAGGGCAACAACTGCACCCCACACTACTCTCCGCCTCGAGCAGAAGCATCTCCTTATCGGTTAAAAAGAGCCATATTAGTCGGGAGTGTTCATGATCTAGCTAGCTCTAACGCTTGCATTTCCTAGATCGTTCTTGAACTGCAGCGAAGTTCAGTTCCGACCAAAGGAGGCCCCGTTGCTAAGAAACTTGTGCCCTCTCTTGGTTCAGCTCGAGGCTCATATTGCATACTCTGTTGGCGTTCACTAACCAAATATGGACTCGCTGTTTTCGAGTTTCTTTTCTATTTTTTCTCAGAATTTGACAAAATCGGAATCCGCTTTTTCAGTATTTGTTCCAGCTTTTGACGGGAAGCTACTTCGTGGTGTGCGTTGGAAGTCGACTTCAGATGCGAAACACTCCAGCATGTGCGTAACACTTGGGTTCCTTGCAGCGGATGGTCAGAAACCAAAGCATTATTTTTGAAGGGTTGACGTGGCAATATTGAGGGGGTGAGTGAAATGAGGAAATAGCGAAGGATCGCAGCAGGGACAGGGAAATATTTTAGCCCAGGCAGCGTTGAGGTAAGGTTGCTATACTACTCTGGATCCAATGCCTTGTGTACAGCTTCTACAAGAAGCCAGCCTACTGCTGCCGCAGAGTTGAGCTCCTCGTCCGTGAAGCCTTTTCGATTTTAATTAGAATAGGCCAATCAGGAACAGAAACGGTGACCTTGGCATTTTCGACTTGTAACCATCTTGCATTTGTGCCTATGTACAGTAAGCCTGCCTACCGGCCCATTTTCACCTCCCATTTTTCTTACCACTGACGTCACTACTGTCAACCGAATGCACCATTTCCCAGGTTTGGGCGGGGGTGGGTTTAATAGGTCTGTAGAGCCGTGGTGTGTGTCATCGTGGCTTCAATACATAAATCCATGCTGTTTTGGGGTCTTTTTGTCCTTCTCTCGATGCTTCCAGCGGAGATATGCACCTTCTCAGTGGTACATGCATATCAACATTTTGAGTCAAAAGGGGCAAAAATTGTGATTTTGGTAGTTAAAACGTGTGTTTATCTTTCATTCGTTCAAAGCTAGAATCCTAAACACGGAGGTGGTTACTGCATGTGTACCATTTCTGCAAGGTGTTGGCTCTTTCACAATTTTAATCTGAATCCTCCATCAGGAAACATCACACCAACGTATTATCTTCTTCTTCCTTCACTGTGCATAAACCTCCACACTTTCTTACAATTGCTTATTTCGGTTCTCGGTTCCTTTAAAAAGGCGATCTGTCCGGAGAGTTCCCCCTCGGCCTTCCCCTTCCTCCTCAAATTATTCAAACACGGTCCCCCATTGTATTCTTGAGGCATTAAATCTCCGCTGGGCCGCGAGAGGGCGCTGTGCAATTTAAACACCTCCGCATCGCATATTGATCAGGTGCAGCCTAGCCAGCTGCTATTAGAAACGGTCACGTACATCTACTGCTGAGCCTTGCTATATGGTTAAAGCGACGAACGGGTAGGTTGTATGAATTTATGTTGCATTCAGTCGTGTCAGCCGTCATTGGCATCACGTTGCCATGTCATTGATGGTTAAAGCATGTGCATAAATCAAAAGCTCCATGTTTAAAGAAAGTTGTGGGTTGTAGAATTTGCCGATGAGCTGAAGTTCTTGCATGTCTTGGTGGTCCAGGGTTGTATAAGTTCTATAACTGAGTTGTACATCATGTACATGTAGTAGGCCAGTACAATACGACTGAGTTTGTCCAGGGTATTAACATCGGCTCGCTGAGCGCGATCGCTTGATCACCTAGCGCTGTCACTGTCGATCCTGACTGAAATCTCCGACTTTACTTCCCCTTGAAAGAGTTTCATATCCGGACATCACTTCACACCCTGTGGGGTGCGCAATTTTTCTAATGCTTCGATATTTGGGCCTAGGCTACTTCTCAGGACCTGTTAATTATGTAAAGCCTGTAGTTATCAAGTAGCCATCTGAAAGCAATAAAATGTCCTAAAAAGAAAAAAAGAAGCTTGCACTTACAGAGATGAATAGTTTCCCTGTAAGTTATTCTGCATGCATGTACGTGTGCCAATTTTAATATTTATAATAATCCCTTTGTTGTTTGGTTTTTTGGCAGTCTCTGTCGCCAACCCAAACCACCGACCCGCACAGGTTCACCCGACGCCATCCTGCTTGTGATGTCACAGGTCGCCTAATGCCTGCAGGATGCCCCATTGGACGGTTCACCTAGATGGCGGGCCTCGACGGGTGAACCACGCGGCGGCGTTGGTAGGCAACTGGATCTACATGTTTGGTGGTTACTGCACTGGAGGGGACTATCATTCACTGATACCCATTGACGTCTATGCCTTAGATACTGGTGAGATTTTGAAAGTAAATGTTACTGACGTAAAATAAATGTACACTTATCTTTTTTTTTAGGTTTATTTATCATCACCAGTCATGTCACAGGCATAAATTCCACAGTTTTGAGGTTTATGGTTCAATGTCCATATCATGAATATATGGTGAGATTATTGGTAAATTGCATGCACTGTGGATTCCTCCAAGATCTTGGCTGTCCCATACAGTCTTTCTGAAACTTGGTATGCATGTATTAAACTATGCACGGCTCTCAGTACAAGTCTCAGTAAAAGAATTACGAAGTACATGTAGGTGTTAAGTCTCACATAGCTATAAGAATACCAGTAATAAAATCTATATCAAGTGTAAGTATGACAAACAGAGTCTTTATTTCCTTACATAGAAGGTTCCATTAATTTATACACAGTGGTTAATTTTGAAGAATTCAGAAGGCCCCCATTCTTGTGTGTTGATATTTGGATAAATAATCTGTTTCATTTCCTAGTCCTGCTGAGGTGGAGAAAGTTGCCAATTGCCAGCGGGGAAGAAACTAGCCAGAAGCTGGTTCCGTATCTTCGGTACGGCCACTCTGTTGTCAACTACGAGGGCAAAGTCTACCTTTGGGGAGGCCGTAATGACAACTATGGAGCCTGCAATAAAGTTTTCTGCTATGATACAAGTAAGCCAAGTCTCTTCCTGGAGAATGTTTTGAAATAGAATCACAAAGCAGTTTCATGGGTATTGAGAATTTACGTTTTTAAGAAAGGAGACCCAACCCACAGTTGGTTTCCTTTCAGGTCAGTTTCAGTTCCAGGTTGGGGCTGAATAGCACTACTGAGCCTTGAGGTTCATCATAAATAGACTCTCTAATGTTCACTGTATCTCATCATTTCAATCCTGTTAAACATTTGTTTCACTTGCCAGAGACACTGAAATGGTCCAGACCACGCACTGAAGGTGAGCGGCCCGGGGGACGAGATGGCCACACGGCTTGCCTCATAGGGGACAACATGTACATCTTTGGAGGCTTCGAAGATGGAGTAAGATTAAACCAGCATTAGTTACAGTGATGCGGTCTAATTTCCCCTCCCCCAACCACCCTATGAGATGATTTCCCCGATGACAGTCGGGCCCTTCCTGACACCTGGATTTAACATTTTTCTTTGACTCGGCCCAAGGTAACATCTGTGTAACCCACCAAGGGCATTTTGCAACACGACAGGGGGTAGGTCACATTCCTCGGGGTCATACGGGCCTTTCCTATTAAGTTTGAACTGCCCCCTAAAATTCACAAGTTTCAATATTAATATCAGGAGTTTAAGAATCATTTTCATCCATTAAAATTGGAAAATGTGGTTTTTATAACTTGACATCAAACAAATACTACAATTGGTTATCAATTCAGGAAAAGCTATCTCCCTTTCCGAGCCCCAAACTTAGGCTGAGAATTACATTCAAGACTGAGCTCTGGCCTCAAAGCCTTAAAACCAGAGCAAGCCCTAGTTTACAAGTGAAAACTACAATAACTTTAAATTTAAATTTAAAGTAATTTAAAATTTAAAGTAATTTGAAATAAATTGAAGTAATTTTCCTGGACTTTTTTCAGTCTCCAGGGATATTTTCCTGTCTCTCATCTATCTCTGTTACTGCACAGGTTCCAAATATTGCCTTTGAAACAGTAAACTCAAACAGAAGTAAATGAATGCTCGACAGGTGCCAGCATACGCTCATTGTACTTGACGAGTTGAAACTTTACAGTGATCTTTTTAATCTTGCAGATGGTGCAGTGCTATGCTAACACTGTGTACAGCTTGGACTTGAAGGAGATGTTCTGGACTTACATCAAGGCAAAGGTATTTGTTTGTGAGAATGTCTGGAAAAAGTCAATATATACACCCTTTTACCACCCAAACTTGCTCGTTGTATCCTTGTATTACCAAGCCCTTATTTTGTCACACGTTACCTGTGTTATTCGATGTCTGCCATGTCTGTAGGGTGACATCCCCCACTGGCGCGATTTCCACACCGCTGCGGCCTACCACCACCGGATGATCGTCTTTGGAGGTCGGTCGGATGAGTCGGGCCCGTATTACACCAACCGGGAGTTCTACTGCAACAGGCTGCAGGTGTTGGACACCCAGACCAAAGTCTGGAGCGCACCACCGACGACCGGTGACATCCCAATTGGCAGGCGAAGTCACTCCGCTTGTGAGTCTGCAATTTTACTTCTGCCCCCAAAACGTTGAAGGAATTGTATTCTGATAGCAAGCAAAGGTTGCAACAAAGGTCCCTGCAAAACATAGTCTGTCCTCTGTCATTTTGTTCACTCCAATTGCTTCTTTGAGAGAAAAGAAAGCTGGTCAACAGTTATTTGAATATTCACTACCTTACATGGGCATGGAATGGATTAACCACTTGCTGCCAGGTGCTTTTCAAAATGCAGTGCACACATACGGGCCATTTTCAAGATTTTCAGTTTTCAAAATTCTTCAAAAATTCATCATTTCATTTAATGGACATTTACACCCACACGAATGACTGTTTGGTGGCTACTCTAAGCTGACAGGCGACCTTCATTGACTCCTGAGTATTTCAGCCAGGCCTACCGCCCTGTAAAGAGAGCCCAGAATTGTGAGGTGTTGTGTAATTTCCTTTGTTCGAGTGGCGTCTTTTCAAACGCGGTTGGATAAGTTTAGTGGCACTGTGTCACTCATCAATGGGGCCCTGGAGCAGTTTTGTCCGTGGTGCTAATCCGCGGGCGCGCTATGCCCAAAACAGTGGTATACTGTTAAAAAACAGTGACGGATTACCTTAAATAATGCAAGCCGAAAAATGATGGCAATTCCGAGCAGGAGGTCTTTTGTTCCGAGTACGGTCTTTTGTTACACGAACCAGCTCTTTTGTCCAATTTCGGGCAGCCCAGCTCTGCATATAAACCCTTGGTGACCGAAATGGGGTTACCCAGCTGCAAGTGGTTAACCATGTTTTTGAGTTATGAAACATAATGAGCCAAGGTCAAGTGTCCTTTACATAATTAACGATGATATCCAGACCTTTCGATGCCAAGTCCCATTCAAATGTTTTATGGTAAAGTGCACTTTTCAGGTATTGCTCTTTTCATCAAGTTCATCTCCAATTTTATTTAGTGTCAGATGCGTATGGGATTGCTTTGTATTGTCTCTCACCCGTCAGTTGTCTTTTTATCGGGGGGGGCGCTTCTGTACTTCCATTTTTGAAAATGCTTCATTTCATTTCAGTTGACCTGATTTTAAATTTTTGGTCCTCTGTGTTCTAAGATGTTTTTGTACTTCATTGGTTTTTGAGCATTTGCTAGTGTCCATACTAATAAGAAAAACGTTGATGTCATTCTAGGGAGAAACCTCAGTGTTGCATAGATTTGTGTTGAGAAACTGTATAGGAAGTGTTGATTTGGCATTTTGCTGTTATAAATGTCCTGTTCTTTGGTGGTTTATTTTTATTTCAAAATATGCCAATAAGCCAATGAACAATCCCTTCTCAGAAATGTTTCTAATGAGCAGACTTTGGGGACACAATTGTGACCTGTTTTCCCAAAATTTGCTGAGAGTCGGAATTTTCAAAAACTGAGATATTGGTATTTATGAATTCAGCAGAAAGAGAGCTTTCTAATGGCATGTACATGGAACACTTAGGGGAAAAGTATAAGGTGGCGATGTGACATTATTCTGGCAGCTTTGCGTCTTTGTTCCTGAGGCTGTTTCAACATCTCAGACTATAGGCACAATTAAAATGCTTTCGTGAAATTGCTGAGAAAACGACATTTTTAAATCTGTGATTCTGCGAAATATTTGGAATTAAATAGGAGATGGGGTACTCTTTCCAAATATTGCAAAACCCATAAATTGACCTTCACTTCAATATGAGTTTGAATCCTCAAAATAGGAAAGAGCAGGATGCGCCTTTATTCTCATTTTGTTATGACAGGTCACAATTTGATTGACAAAAGCTCTAAACCAAACAGTGTCTTCCTCAATCCACATTGCAGCAACAGTGCCCTCTGTTTTCCACAAAAGCCCAGACAATTTCAAATGTCTAACAAGTGCACCTTTCATTACACTTAACCCCAAGAGGATGTCATATTGTTGTCATACTTTGAAGGAGAGTATTTAGTTGCTCAAAACATGCAGATTTCTTAGAAAAGTTCTTCGCCAGGAGCCCATAGAATTGACACTTGAATTTCACCTTTGTCATGAAGTTATGTACAGGGACCACATGTACATCTTTGGCGGTTACAATGACATCACCAAAATGCACTACAATGACCTCTACAGGCTGGACCTCTGCAACTATGAGTGGTCAAAGGTCAAGACCTCTGGCCAGACACCTCGCAACCGCCGTCGACAATGCTGTATTGTGGTCCAGGACCACGTCATCATGTTTGGAGGAACAAGGTTTGTTTATTTTTTTTATTACTAATGAGAGCGGGTGGTCTGAATTTTCTTCATTTAAAAAGTCAGCTCTGTGCAGAATCTGATTTGGAAAACTAAAAAATGTATATCTCATGACAATTTTCAAATTGACATATTTTCACCAAAAATGGTCCATTGTCAAACTTTGACTGCCACCGTGAACGGGAAGGTCTGTAGTGAAGCATTAATACTTAAATCCTCCGTTTATGACCAGTTGTGGAAATGCGTTTAGTTTTAACAATAGAAGTCATGTAAGGTCCATTTTAAGAGCATCACCTTTTTTTCCAGTCTCTGGAAAATACTGTAATCCACTTCAACTTGCAGAGAAATAAATTTTAGAATTTGCTCCCTGCTTCATGGTTGCAGCGTGCAATGAATTTAGCTGGGAGTGGCTTACCAGATCTTGCTGTGAAAAGACTTTATGAAATCTGCAGCCTAATACCATGTGCTACTACTTTGTATTTGTTTCTGTACTTTACCGTATAAGGTTTGGCCCTGTTACGTTGTCATTGTCATTTGCATTCATGTGTCCCATGAACTGGAAAATTCAGTAGTCCCACCAACCATCATTTTCAGCTGCAGTGACCTGAAGATGGAGTGTAAGGCCCTTTTCCAATACTCGACTTGAGCTCCGTCTCCGGCTTCGTTCCCAAAACCATTCCCCGATTGTGGGCCTGATGCGTTTAAATTAAATTGGATTACTGTAATTTCTGGCTCTCTTGCATCTTATTTGATGTTTTGTGGCACTATTAGACTAATATTGCATTTACAGCTTCAAAGTCAGCTAGTTAAAAAACAGTTGAAGCCTGAGACGGAGCCGAAGTTGAGTATTGGAAAACGGCCGTCGTGGTAAATTTCAACTCTGATTTGGCTTAGTCTGGTCTGGTGCCCAGACTCTGACGTGGCCCGGTGTTGCCAGGACTAATCCTTTGTGTTTTGTGTTTGAATTTCAAGCCCAAAAGACACACCCATCCCCGGGGGCTCTGATGATGAGAACCTCATGGACCTAGCTGACCTCCACATATTGGACTTTGGTACGTGACCAGCCCAAGACATTCAGATCACATGAATAGATTGGGACATGGCTGAAGGCTGGAATGACCTGTGGTGAATTGTCATTTTAGCTGGAAGGGACTGGATTTAGGGTTGACTTGACTACATGTTTAGATTAATATAATCACTGGTGGCGGAAGCAGGGGGGGGCACTTTTCCTGTTAGGGAGCATGGCCCCTCACTTTTTGTAGGATCTATAATGGGGTGGGACTTTAACGGATTAGCCTATTAATGGATGCTGCCTGATGGTTTCACAACTCCCCCCCCCACTTTGAAAATCGTTCCACTGCCTCTGAGATTAATCCTGACATCTTGAGAATAAATACTTTCTGTTTGGGTAAGGTGATACATTAATTTTAGTCTGGATCTCAGTTTGGACTTCAGAGTTATTCACACCGTGGTTAGAATGCACCTGCTGATTGTATGTTTCTATCTTCAATCCAGACTGTTAATGGATACATTACTTTAGCTTGGGGGTAACTTGCAATGGTCTGGCATCCTGCTTTGGATAAAATATTAAATAGAACTTCACAATCTTCATTAAACTTTACATTAAGAAATTTCCAAAGTTTTTGTGCCCCCTCCAAGAACATTCCCCCCCCCCAAAAAAAAAACCCATTCAGTATCTGCCAGGACTGGTTTCCAACTCCACCAGCTTTGAGATGATCTCAAAAGCTGTGGTCTTTCTGGAGTAAATGCAATTTTTATCCAATACCCAGAACAAGATTAAAGAGTCACTCCTTGTACAGAGCCACCAGAGCAAGAAGATCAGGTACTTAGAGGTCCTTTCACATGTACTGTCTATTGATAGCTCCCTCGCTGAAGACCCTGTGTAAGGTGGCCGTTATTAGATATCAGCTGGACATTTCTTGCTTGCCGTTGGACATCAGGTGGGAGCTGGAAGCCATGACCACAGACAACAGCATCAGCCAACCGCTGGAGATGCCCCAGGGCTGACCAAGAGGAGAACAAGTTTGCCGTGTCAAGAACTGGAGTCTTTTTTTGTCTGCGGGTATGGATTTGTCATTAGGCTAGAGGATTCATAATGAACCCTCAATACAGGCAATGAGCAAGCAGGCGCCACCAAGAGGTTGTCATAGAGAGGCCATTTTCAAGTTCATGGTCGACCCCCCAAAATGGCCGACTTGACACAATTGGCATTTCACCAAATGTCAGTAGACAGTTTGAGAAAATGTGTGTTCGATCGGGGCATTCCGTGTCTCACCTAAAAATCATGTGTTATATTAATTAATTCACACAAATACTCTAAATTTTTCAGAATCTTCAACCCAGACTAAAGGGAGAACAAGTCAAGTTCCCCATACACAGCACTGCCAGCGAAAACAACTTTTGTGATTTGTTTTTCCATTAATGCACTGCCAAAAAAGGCTTCTCAATGGCAACGTGTTGGGACACAAGGTATCATGAATTGCCCATATTCACTGTAAAAGAGAGCAGTGGCAAGTGATGGGATAAAACTGTGAAGTCTCTTACTCATTTTCCAACATACCTCACAAGTGTGTGTGTGTTTAACCTGACCTAAGCTGCCATAAATACACGGTCCACACTGATTAATATCGCTCCATTACAAAAATGAAGCTGTGGTAAAGATATGTTGCACAAATCTTGTACAAATGACTCCCAAAGATCCATAGTCATGAAAAGTGTCTGTGGTATCTAGTTTTTATAAAAGTTGAGAGTTTCGGTCACAAACTGCACTAAATCAGGGGCCTGTTCAGTTAATGGTGTCTGCAAGCGTCTGTCTCTTTTTTTCCAAATTTAATGCACAATTTCCCATGCAGAGTGGCATTGCATTTGGGGTTGGGGGAGGGATGGGTACCCTTCAGCCCTTCTTCCCAATTAGACTCTCCATTATTTTGTAACAAGTGCCTCTTTTCTCACGGGCATACTTCTTCACGATACCCTTCGTCGATATCCCATCAAATGTCAGAAATCGTGCAGCCGTAGAAAGTTCAGTGTTGTTTTTTTTGAATGGCGCTGCCGTCACAATGGTTTATCCCTTCAACACCCTTTTCAATTTTACAATAGTCAGTAACTGGTAAAAAGTGGCCTTTGTCACAATGTTCCCCCCTCCCATTAAAACGACCTTGGTACAGTGGCATGACTAACAGGGGCACGGAAACAGCCCCCCCCCATACTTGGGCCCTGCCCCCCCCCCAGCCCTGTACCCACCCCGTCATAACGTAGAGAAGAAGTCTAGTCTGCGTTTGTCGGTGTCCTGACTGTGACCGAACCCATGGAGTGCCCCCTCCAGAGGATGTTCCCCAGTTACATCACTACATGTTCCTTGTTGAGCCACTGATGTAATTGACCCATTGAACCGTTTATTGTGGGATGTAATTAGGCTTAATAAATGACCATTTTATTAACTGCAGGAATGTTTGTAATGTATTGCATTAATCTACTAACATTCGGGTATGCCCCATATTTTACAAAGCATTGGATCATAGTGCTTAAAAGTACATGTACACGCATGTGAATATCCTTGTTGGGCATATTAATGTGCAAAAGAAAAAAGCATTGTGAAAAGCTATTACACAATTTATAAAGGCCTAATGTAATTTGACTACCGGAATAGGAAGCCATTATTGAGGTGGCACAATGCTCATGGACAGGTGGTACGCGCGCGTTATATGTCTCTTCCCACCAGTTGGGTGTCGTGATTTGCCAAATGCACGCGTGCGTCAAGCTGAAGAACGTGCGTGCGAGTGTGGTGCCACCGCAGTTATGGCGTCTAATCGAATTAGTCCATATAAACCCTACACGTTTTTATTTGTACATTGTGTATGAGTATGTCAGATTAGGAAAAAAACAGTTACTGCTTTCATGCTGGGTGTAATTTCTTGACCTGTGGAATCTAAGTCAGTCTTTTGACATGAGCAAATTTTAACCTTTTACACCCCTTAGCTCAGACATACAGTGGTTTTGTTTGCTTTTTTGTGAAATTTAGTTTTGTAGAGACATCCTAGAGACTAGAGATTGGCCCATTCAAAGCTGTTTAAAATTTTCTTTAATACAGTCGAACCTTAATACTGACCTTATATTATAAGAGATGAAGCCAGTGAAGAACAGAGGATTGGGACCTTAAATTTTCCTTTCCTCGAGTCCAGTCAAGCATTTTGCTCGAGACACAATTACGAAATAAAAACAATAGAGAAAGTAATTTGCTGGCATTTTCGAAGTTACCTCTGGGTTACTACTTGACGTCACACCACATCCTACTCTCGACAATTGTAAAACGTAACATGAACTATATTAACCGGTGCGGGAAGTCATATTGCAACTTTTTTTCACAAAGAAGTTGGCTTCTTTTTGGGGGACTCCAGTCGCGCCATTTGCGTGTAGTGACTCGAGTCGAGTCATTTTACCCGTCAGGACCGAATTGCCAAAATTGTGACTTTAGTCATTGGCTCGTCATTACAACTGTGGTACAAGGCCATGTGCAAGCCAGTCACAAGTAACAGGGTGAACTATTGCAAAGGACTGCTTTTGTTTCAGTTAATTTGCATAGCTTGTGACTTGAATTCAGATTGGCGGTCTTGTTGGGTCTTGTAATGGCCAGAAGAGGTCTTGACTATGACACTGCCAGCTTGTGTAGAAAAAGCACGCATTTTGCGTGGAAAATGTTGCGCCAAAACATGGAAGTGACATCTGCCGATAAAAGCTATCCTATACCCTGTTTTGGGGAGAAAGGGAGGCTTAACTGGAAGCTCTGTTCAATAAATGAAACGTGTAAAAGTGGAAATAAAAGTGAATGTACATTGATTGAAGTTTGAAAGATCGGGTGTGTCGATATTTTCAGTGGCAAGATTGTAGTATTATATTCAAAAAAGCGAAAACTTGTAGAAACTAACTGTAAGACGGTAAGGAAAAATAAAGGCCGGTTTATTCTTTAAATAAAGAACAAGCTATGTGACCAATTTATTTTTGTGTGGAATTGAAAATGTTTTTTTTGCGATATGTGTATAGTGGGCAATGAAAAAGCGAAGACGTGGTTATGGTACTTCAACCCCATTAAGACATGAGCTATACTTCGCGGACGTGGGATCTGTCGTTTTTGCACAATTTATTCCCATTGGGTGTTCAGTTTTCAGCAATTTCTGAATGTTTGATGTAGTTGCCATGTTTTGTTTTTTGTTTGTTTGTTGTTGTTTTTGGACGTATGGCCGGCTTGGCAGTCAGGGCTTAGGGATTTGTCTCGTTTCCTCCCTTGCACGGTCGCTGGACCCTTTGGGGGTAAAAGGATGGGCAGAGAAGAATTGTTGTGGGCCGAGACCCCAGAAAAGTAAGCCAGTAACTGCGATTCACTGCAAACTTCTAGAGCAGGTGCGCCTGAATGCTTGGTCAATACCACATGACTGTTTTTTTTTCTTCAACTTTTAATAACAGTGAGAAACGGTATATGTTATATCTTTCAAATCAGTTTTCACAATTGTTTTTGAAATGTCACAAATTTAGAGGCGAGTACTCGAGTTCCTCTTGTCGGCGTGCAAATCGGCTTCTCCGGCTTCACGCCCTCGGCGGCGAGTTTATCCAAACAGGGGGAATTGATTGTGGCGCCGTGGTAACCGATGTCATGGAAACCGAAGTCGTGGGCCAGAATGAAGATTATATTTAATGGAATTTCGCTATTCCCTATGCACCGAACCAATTTTTGCAGCCGACGAGCATTCACTGGGGGCACTTTATTAAGCCACTGCGATCCACGTCTCATTATTCCACGCGTGATTTCAGAAATCACAGAGTTGTATAAAGGACCCATCCGTGGTTCAGAATAACACGGTTTCCATTTTGGACCACAGAGAAAACAAAATAGAATAAACTTTTCCCCAGTTTGGGCATGTATTAAATGTAAGTTGACGCCCTGAAGTTTCATACACAAGCCAAACACGAAGGAATATAGAATCACAAGGCACATGGATTTATGTATGATTTAATGTGCACATCAGCGCAGGCGCACAGTGTCTCCCACGTGGCGATGAGGCCCTGTACGGAGGGAATAAAGTCGTCGACTATGAGGCAAGGGCGGATTTAGGGGGAAACGGGAGAAATTTTTTTCCATGTGTTTCAAAGTCAAAGCAAACTGAAATGGGACCATCACACTTTGTATGAAGCTACTGAATGTACATGTACATTTAGTTTATAAACGAACATGTCTTAAGTGGCCCAGTGGTTAAGTTGGCTGTTTCAAGATCAGGAGGTCCGGGTTCGAATCCCAGTGTTTTCATTTTGATTTTCAATGGACGCTCCTGGTCACTATAAAGCAGTTAATTTTCCTACCTAAAATACCAACAGTATCTTAGCCAACTGGGTAAGCTCTACTGCTGGGACTGTCCGCGAAGTCCAGGTGAGCGCCTAAGTACAGGTTCGAGACGTATGGCCGACTCGGCGGCCAGGGCTTAGGGGCTTGTCTCGTTTCCTCCCTTGCATGGCCGCTCGATCCTTTTGGATTAAATGGGTGGGCAGGGAGGAAGTGTGGTGGGCCGGGAACCCCGAGAACCCAGAAGAGTCCTATATGGAAGCCGGTAACTGCGATTTGTAACGAATTTCAGGAGTCCGTGCGCCTGAATGCTTGGTCAACACCGCATAACTTTTGGATTTTTCCCTCACCACATTTTTTTTTCATTTACCTGGGCGCAGAACCCACACGGCAATTTTCTAGGTTTAAATACCGTTAGGTAAAGGATTATGTTGATTTATTCTCATTTATAATCTTAATTTCCTTAATTTTCGACAGTGAAACCGATCCCAACTGTGTTCTGGCCCATTTATTCTCAGTGATCTCGGTATAAATGCTGTCAGGTGTATAGTGAATGTTCATTTATTTTTGATTCGACAGTAAGAGTAACACTGGTTTTTACCGTCGGGCAGCACTCAACTCCCTCTTTTACTGATGGAAATACATTTTCATTTGTTATAGCAACAAATTTCATATCTTCTAGGTCACCCCCCCACGTTGCAACAAATGCGTTGCAACTGCCTCCCTTTCTTGTGAATGGTTGATCTATCACTGGCCAGACAGGTCTGACTGAAATATACAAGCAGGGAAATGATGAAATAAACTCGAAAGAAACGAACAATCCCCAGCTACTGGAATTTCAACAACAGAAAATGACACGGAGAATGCAATGGATGTCAAATTAGTAAAGCTTTTGGTTTTACCCCATTGTCACACAGTCTCCCCCACGGTAACCCTTGTTGTATTTAATTTTGATCAGACTGAAACTCAATGACACCTTTTAGTTAATCCCTGCCTCATTGACCCTAAGTTTAATATCGGACTTTGGAATAACAAAAATGGCACGGCAAAAGTCACCATTACATAGTCAAGTGTGTCCCTTTTCGAACTCAAATAGAACACTGCCAAAATGTACCCATCATTTCTCAAAAGTTGATAAAAATGAAAAACAATACTGACCATGAAGGACGGCATGAGGGACACCGTAAGTTGTTTCTGTTCGAAAATGGGCCCTTCACATTAACGAAACACATTAATTTGCACAGCTACGGGCAGAAATGAGATGGTGCATCGTCCAGGATGCACTCCTGCAAAACAGTTGTGACTGTACACGGATAATGGATAATATCTTGCTTTTGTCTTGTTAATACAATTTTGCCCGAAATTTGTCTATACTTAACAGTCGGCTGTCATTTCCGTTTCCCACAAACAACGCCAGAAAAAAACGCCAATAGACTTGGTACTAGACACATTGTTGGGTCTATGCGCACCGTCCGCGCTCAGCTGGACGTGACATTGACCAGGTAAGTGGGTTGGAGGCTGGAGAGCGTTATGTTCAACAATTTTGTCAGAGATTGTAGTTCTTAGCCCTTTGTGAATTTTCCCACCCAGTATAGCACTCTTGATCACAGTATGTAAGTAAAATCATCAAAATGCAATGGTCTCACGAGCCTTAACAGTAAGTGACAAACGAGTAGAACTTGAGACTGTCTTCCAAATACTGGCCAAGTTGGATTAATGATCATTATGTTGTCGACCTTAATGTTTATGATCAAACTTGCTCACAGATACGCAAGGATCCTGAAGTAGCTTTCGTAGAGCAGGATCCCATCGTCCGTGCTGATGGGTCGCGTCTTGGGGTCTGGACCGGGTAGACCAGAGGAAACTACCCCTAGACGACAAGGCCGAGTTTGAAGACTGGAATTACAGCAACAGTCCATGTATTCATCTTTCCACATGTTCATTTTCTGTATTCTGCGCAAACATGGCATTTTCGGACCGCTGATGAGGTCGGAGATGATAATGCAGGGCAGTGCCTAGACACAGAGCAATTCCATCAATACCAACATCATACCAACATCATACCAACTCCTCTTTCCTATTCCTGTGCTTTCATTTCCAGTTGAAACCTTTCAATTGGTCCTGGTTTTTTAAGGTAGGGTTAGGCTGCTGTGGGGTGAATTTGACGGGTAGGGTAAGGTTTAGGGGCTACGGTTAGGGTTAGGCCTAAGGCTAGGCCGACCGTCGAATGAATCTAACGGGTAGGGTTAGGGTTAAGCTGTTGTGGGGTGAATTTGACGGGAAGGGTAAGGTTTAGGGGCTACGGTTAGGGTTAGGCCTAAGGCTAGGCCGACCGTCGAATGAATCTAACGGGTAGGGTTAGGGTTAGGCTGCTGTGGGGCAAGGGTTAGGCCGACCGTCGTATGAATTTAACGGGTAGGGTTAGGGTTAAGGCTAGGGTTAGGGTTAAGGCTAGGTTGACCATCGGATGAATCTAACGGGTAGGGTTAGGATTAGGGTTAGGGTTAACTGGTGGGGCAAGGGTTAGGCCGACCGTCGTATGAATTTAACGGGTAGGGTTAGGGTCGAGGCTAGGGTTAGGGTTAAGGCTAGGCCGACCGTCGGTTGAATC
Organism: Acanthaster planci; assembly: GCF_054643075.1. Lineage (NCBI taxonomy): Eukaryota > Metazoa > Echinodermata > Asteroidea > Valvatida > Acanthasteridae > Acanthaster > Acanthaster planci. The sequence goes on along the minus strand of NC_141777.1, from coordinate 10,699,188 downwards.
TAACGGGTAGGGTTAGGGTTAGGCTGATGTGGGAAGAATTGGACAGGTAAGATTAGGGCTAGTTTTAAGGCTAGGTCGACCGTCAGATGAATCTAATGGGTGGGGTGAGGGTTAGGGTTAGGCCCAACGCTGTATGAACTTAATAAGACCATTCCATTGTTTATACTTTTCAAAGTCATCAAATTTAAGACTTGAAGGTCTGTTGAAAAATGACAATAAGCGGGATGGAGGGGGCAGTAAAGTTGATCCCCACCGCCTGGATCCATGCCTGACGGCGTCTGTCGAATACACACACCAGTATGGTGGCTTGATTGGACGAGGGAGGCTGGACTGACAGACGTTGACGGACTGAGGACAGTTGGAAAACTCGATACTGATAATATCTCAGCTGGTACAATTGTGGCACAGATCTCTTTTTTATGTAGCACATATCTAAGGATGGAAGAGGGGGAAATGAGGCTGATGCCCCAAAAGGGGCGAAAAGATTTTTGAAAGAAAAGTGGTTAGGCTACGTGTAGTTTGGGTCCGCACGTATTTCATGTCTCTTCAAAAAGCGTGAATGTAAAATGCCCCTAAATGTAGCGTTAACCCTCAGAAAGAAACAAAAAAATTACATGAAGCATTTCCTCATTTTGGGCCTCCCTCCAAACATGTCCCCGAAAACTTGTTCTGGACCCGTCCTTGTGTTAAGCCACACCCACCTTTTTTCAAATTCCCGTACAACTTTGTGAGGAAAAAAAGTCACATTCACGCTCGCATTCCAAGCATGACTTCAAGTTTTGTGTCCTGTTCTTTTGATGTTTAAATTTAGTGTTAATGTTTAAATTCAGTGAATGAGAAACAATCCAGGAGTTGACATCAATGAATATTTGGTGTCTTGATTTCTGCTTCCTAATGTGTCCATCTCTAGAATGGTTTCATTTGAGGATTGCTCTCTCTGAGTGCTTGAAATTAATGGTTCAGTGTTTCGCCGGCAAACATCATAACATTTCAGTCCTTTGGATTTTTCGATGAAGTTTTGGATCACGTTTTAGGTTTATAATACCCCTTCCTATTATGAAGAGCCTGACACGTGGTTGTTTCTTTTTAACAAGTGATATCTACACCAAGTGGTTTACTCAAGTTCCCGGGTTTAATTGAATGTTTTGGATTGCTAGTTTATGGTCTGACCCTGATACATGACATTCGTCAACGTAAAGTAGGTGCAGGAACGCGCAGTACAACCGCCGAGTCCGCCTGCGGCTCGGTCCAAAATCACATGTACCGATATCACCTGTGTTCAGGTTCGATCAGCGACGATTTGTTAACCTCGGGCCGATTTTGCCTCATGCATAGGTTAGCAGTCAAAACACGATTATTGTTGACAATGTGCCGTTGATTGAACTTGCCTTGTCCGGTTCTAAACTACACTACTGGTGGTTTAGACCTGCTCTAACACAATTGTATTCCTGACCTATTAAATAGTATTGATATACTTGTTACAACTTTCAGTAGCAACACCTAAAAGAGGCGGTGTTTCGGAATTATCCCGATGTACCGTTCTTGCAAGTAATTATCGTTGCTATACTAGAACATAACTTTCACGCAGAATTTGCATATTTTTAATACCCAAGCTTGTAGGCCAAAAGGTTTACTTTCCCCATTGAATGTACTTGACCAGGTCGATTTGCTCAGGGGTGTGATTTAGAAATGCTCAGAACAGCAAAAGCCTTTTCTGGATTGAATTGTCTTTACTGACTAAGTATTAAAACACAGAACAGGCGAAACCTGAGGAGAGGAAACTGTCGGGCTGTGAGAAAGTTTTAAAAAAAACCAGCATTTTCGGGTCAAATTCAATTGAAAATTTTCATGTACTTTAATGAAATTCATACAATACATAAAGAAGCTTCTAAATGGTCTTCATTTATTTATTTATTTCTGATTTTTATAGAAGCTAAATATTTATCACAGAACACTGAGTTTGCAAGAAAACATGATGACTTTTTTCAAGAAAATGAGAAATAAAACGACACATTTAGCCTGTTTTGAGAACAGTTTATTTTTGTCGGACGAACCATTAGCAACTGTAAACATGCAATGATTCTCTTGTCTTTGCCTAAAAACATTCCACACATTCGAAGAGAAAAAAATTGTACAGCAGGAAATCCAATCAAAGATGGTGTGCAAATTAATGGAAGACGGCTAACTAGTTCACGGGAGGCACGTTGCCTCCTCTGCGGAAGCCCACGCCCCCTTTTGAAATTTACAATAAACATATCAAATGTAAAAGACTCAGTTGATTTTCTTTCAGTGCTCTTCTGAAATCCACCCCAGTTGCAGCAGTGGTATATAATTAGACAAATCAACTCATGTACAAGAGGCCCGATGGATGTAGACGCACTGTTTAAGTTCTTTGAAAAGTCACTTTACATTAATGTCGAAGCAATTCCACCTAATGAAAATTAAGATAGGAAGCGTATAAAACTACTATTCAAATTTACAACAAAATGAGCAAAACTAAGTCATAATGTTCTTTTGGTCGCTGAAAATGTTTTTGCTTTCACACACACACCCACACACATAAAGCACAATCAAAAAAAACCCTAACAAACAAATAATGAAAGCTGCGTTGGTTCATTGGATGCATCAATATTAGAGATAACAGACAATGTTATTAAGACCACATTGAGTTTGGGGGGCTGAGTTTCAATTTCAAAAACTGATATGTCAAATTTGAATTCATGCCTTCAAAAAAATCGCAGACTATGGTTCATGGGAGAAAACATCAGCTTTTGGCTTTTCTCAGCTTTGTCAAATTATCTTGTCATTAGCTTTGTTTTGTAGATGCTAACGCATGCACACTTAATTAACGGCCACGTGACACAGTAGACCATAGCGAGGCACAGTTTATACCTTACGATACAGCTTCACTACAGATCCCTCGACGACAATCAGCCTCCCGTCCCGCGTGAAGTCCACCTCCCTCGGGTAGTTCAAACCCCTGACCACGCAACCTCGGTGCCTGCCGCCAGGCCCGAATTCATGCACCTGACCATGGCGCTCGGAAGCCTTGGGGTCACTGATGTAGAACGGAATGAAGAGGGAACCGTCGGGCCCGAAGCAGCCTCCCCAAGGAGAGACCATGTTGGAAGGGTCGATGCTCTTGGAAGCAATGGAGAACAGAGTGTCACCGGTGGCTACGCTCAAGATGTCCACCCGCTTGGAAGAGTGATTGGAAACCATGATGCGGCCATTGTTATCCACTGCGAGATATACCGGCTGGTTGGCCACCTTGAAACTTCTCACGACCTGACAGTCAACAATGATGTAGATCAACTTTTCCTGTACGTCACCTAGGTAAACGGTACCCCCGGCGTCCACAGCTAGGCTCCAGGGGTTCTTGGCCGGCGTGAGGATGTAGTTGAGGTAGCCGCCGTTCCGGTCGTACACGTCAACGTTGCTAGTTTTGCCGACAATGAGGCATCTCCCGTCTGGGAGGAACACCACGTCGCGGTCCCCGCGTTCGGGCTTTCCGCTTGCCTTGCCAGTCATGCTGAGCTTGTATGTGCCGTCGGTGTTGTATACGGTGGTCCGGTTGTTCCGCTGCTCTGCGATGGCCATGTCCCCGTCGGGGCTCAGAGCGACACCACGTGCGCAGTTGAACTCGCCGACACGCGAGCCAAACTTGCCGAATTTTAAGTCCAGGCACCACTGCTCGTCCTCCAATAGATCTCCCAAATGCAAGTTGAATGCGGGGGTCTTCTCCGGGCTAAACTTCAAGAACCCAAGGTTATCGATCACTTCGATGCTCGGCAGTGGGTGATATTGCAATCGATCCTGACCGGCTTTAATCTTCCGGTGCAACGCCAAGATAGTCGCGTCGTCTTTATCCTCAATATCGCCCATTATTTTTGGCACGACGTCTCTGACTTCGTCCAGGACTCCCTGCATCTCCGCCAGGAGCCTCTTGATTTCTGCCTGCCTATTGCCGGCGATAAACTCCACTTGAAACAAGAGCTGTTGCTGCTTTTTACGCACGTCAGCGATCATCGCCTCAGTAGCTTTCTCGATGTTTTCCCTCGCCCTCGTGACCGCAACAGAGATGTCCACCCCTCTCTCTTCCACGACCTGCATGGTTTGTTCGTACTTCTCTCGTTCTCTCTCGAACAGGCCCACCAGTTCCCTGATTCGCGCTCTGGGCCCGCCGGCGACATTGTCAATGTCGGATACGGTGTGCTTCGGAGGATTGTGGCTGACGACGGTGCACTGCCGACACACCGGGAGCTTGCACTCCACGCAATAGAGCAGAAGCACCTGGCCTGGATGGGCTAGGCAGGCTGTGCCCGGTGGCCGCACCGTTTTGGGCGGGGGCAAAGGCGAAGGCTCGATGGCTTCTTGTCCTACCTCGACACTATTGGGATTCAGGCTGGCCACAGCGTCGGCCATGCCTCGTGCAAGGATGTTAGGCTTGAGGGCGGCAATCCCTGCAGACGGTACGGCCGTGTGCTGCTGACACAGGGGACATTTGATGAACTGTTGAGATAAACCAAAAAGCGGTATTAAAAAAATAAAATTAAGTAAAATACAAGTTTAGTAACCCATCCGTATTTTTCGACAAATAATGTAGCATTCAGGCTCTTCTCTTCAAGCGAGTAAAGATGATAGCAATATTTAAAATAACTAAACTATCAAACAATTGGATTATGTGATGGACTTGTCCTGGGAGGTAACCAATTCTAAAAAGTAGTAATTTGTCTAAAGAAACCCTAACATTTTCGCATCTCGACTGTCATTTGAGGAATTTCTCTTGACAAAATAGTTTTTCTGCAAGCACGTCTCTTTTTGTCGTTTCTCTCCCCAAAACATCTCTAGAATCGTGATTTAGAAAGGAGAAATAACATTCATTTCAAACTTGGGATTCGATTACTCGAATTAAATGAAGGAAAATTAACTTTACATATTTGGGGGGAAAGCGATTTGAAAAATATCGGAACCTGTATTCACTAGATCCTAGAATCCCTCTGCCTTAGTTTCTCTCACAAGTAAAACGTTTAAAACTGTCCCTGAATCATAAATCCACAATGTGAACTTCCCCTGGGAACATTTTTCTTACAACGTGTTACTTTCCTCCTAGAGGCCGGTTCATACTTCAGGTGAATGCGACGTTACGAAAATTTGCAGAAATATTGTCTCAGTCGGTTCACTGTAATTCAACCTAAACTGAACGCTAATTTCTCTTTTCGACAGGAAAGCAAAATCCGGCTTCAAGGTTAGAACCTGCTTGTCTGATTCATTCAGACAGAGCAGAAGGACTAGCATTCAGGCATAGAAGTAAAGTCCCGGGGGATGGGAGTATATACTTCCTCCCCTTTTCCGGGGGAGGGACGGCTATTAAATCATTCCCCACTTTTCCATCAACCGAAACACGTTCATAGCACTCAAAAGGGGAAAACAATTATAAGACTATCATATTTTCCGTGTAAGGCTCTGCAGTATAAGCGTAATACATACATATTTACATCTGTATCATGAACAGCCCCCCTCCGCTTTTAAGTCACCTCCAACCATCCCCCCCCCGTTTCCGGCACAAATTCATATCACTGCATGGGGGAGGGCGGAATTTGTGACGTCAGGTACCTTCTTGTTTGACTCGACCAATCTGCGAATGCACAGCGCACAGAATGTGTGTGAGCAGTCCAGTATCCTGGGATCCCGAAGAATCTCCATGCAGACGCCACACTCTAACTCCCGCGCCAACGGTTCGATAGCAAAGGCCGCCATGGCAGTCGAGTTACAACTCGGCGAAATCTCTTCAAAATGGGATACGAAAAAAAAACTCAATTTGAGTTGAATTGGCAAACGTTAGTAGTTTAGGAGACTGTGAGACCCCCTTTTCCAGCTGTGCTGTGTTGACATTGAATTGATTCGGCTGCTGGTAGAAACTGGATTTGGCAGTCGTTGGATAAGGTCTCAGACTGCGCTCTGTGCTTTATATTCTGCACGAGAACAAGTTAAAAATAAACATGACAGCTCTCACGTGGGTATTAATAAGAATTGTGGAAAATTACGCAGTTGAATCCAAAATGTATCCCTCCATAAGTGACAAAGTACATCCATATAATCCAAATGTACATAATTTACAACTGGAATTATCGGTATGATCAAAGGTTAAGGAGGAGCCTGTGGGTGATTACTGAGGTCACTGATTATTGTCACGAGTCGCGTCCAATACTGTCAGTATAAGACAGATTTTACATTTTTAAAAATCCATTTCGAATTTAATTCTTTCAGCATAATAATAACATGTACAATGAACTGGTGGCTGAAAAGAAGACCCCCCCCCATCCCCCATCTAATGGGGGTATTGTGGGTTATTTCAGTTTGAAAGTAGCAACCCATAAGGCTGCTGAACCGAGAAATAGAGGTGTAATTGGTTTCTTCTATGAAGGGCCGGGGCACGCTTCTCATCTCGGCGAGTCCAAAATGGTGCTCTCAAATTTTCAAAGTCACTGTCACACCGGCCCCCATTTCCTAGATCGTTCCCTCGCCGCTGGTAACATATACAACCAACGTCCCAACCATAACAGAAACAACATCATGTCAAATGATATTGGTGGCAATTTAGTTCATACTTTACTTGGGGAAAGGATGCATCTGGATTTGAAGGCTGTGCTCGGTACTTAAGCTTTGTCGCATAAATTGAACAAGTATGAACAAGTCTGTAGGAAAAAGTCAAAATCATTTCTTGTTCCACTATATACTCTTATTCTTATTTATGCAAATCCTCAAATTACGTTTGTTATTTGTTACATGTTTCTGAGTAACTAATTTCAGTTTTGGAGAAATGGTGTACGCAGTGGCTCCAACCTCTTCCCCCTGTACGCATGGTGTACGCAGTGGCTCCAACCTCTTCCCCCTGTACGCATGGTGTACGCAGTGGCTCCAACCTCTTCCCCCTGTACGCATGGTGTACGCAGTGGCTCCAACCTCTTCCCCCTGTACGCATGGTGTACGCAGTGGCTCCAACCTCTTCCCCCTGTACGCATGGTGTACGCAGTGGCCCCAACCTCTTCCCCCTGTACGCATGGTGTACGCAGTGGCTCCAACCTCTTCCCCCTGTACGCATGGTGTACGCAGTGGCCCCAACCACCTCCCCCTGTACGCATGGTGTACGCAGTGGCTCCAACCTCTTCCCCTGTACGCATGGTGTACGCAGTGGCTCCAACCTCTTCCCCCTGTACGCATGGTGTACGCAGTGGCTCCAACCTCTTCCCCCTGTACGCATGGTGTACGCAGTGGCTCCAACCTCTTCCCCCTGTACGCATGGTGTACGCAGTGGCTCCAACCTCTTCCCCCTGTACGCATGGTGTACGCAGTGGCCCCAACCTCTTCCCCCTGTACGCATGGTGTACGCAGTGGCTCCAACCTCTTCCCCCTGTACGCATGGTGTACGCAGTGGCTCCAACCTCTTCCCCCTGTACGCATGGTGTACGCAGTGGCTCCAACCTCTTCCCCCTGTACGCATGGTGTACGCAGTGGCTCCAACCTCTTCCCCTGTATGCATGGTGTACGCAGTGGCTCCAACCTCTTCCCCCTGTACGCATGGTGTACGCAGTGGCTCCAACCTCTTCCCCTGTAGGCATGGTGTACGCAGTGGCTCCAACCTCTTCCCCTGTACGCATGGTGTACGCAGTGGCTCCAACCTCTTCCCCCTGTACGCATGGTGTACGCAGTGGCTCCAACCTCTTCCCCTGTACGCATGGTGTACGCAGTGGCTCCAACCTCTTCCCCTGTAGGCATGGTGTACGCAGTGGCTCCAACCTCTTCCCCCTGTACGCATGGTGTACGCAGTGGCCCCAATCACCTCCCCCTGTACGCATACGCATTCCACATATTCTTTTGCCTTCTCAGGGTACCTTGCCTTAGCATCGAGTGTCAAAGTACATGGTACATTTACTGTACGTAGTACTGTCATTCGCACGTAGAAAGTTCCAAATTCTTAAATAAATGAAAAAATAATAACGGGATACTGTATCAATATTTCTTTATTGTTGGCCCTGGAATATATTTCGGCAACTTAAAAAAAGATGTTGAATAAAAGTAGAAAAATAATCCCTGCGCCACCTTTCCTATACATGTAGAGAGCACTGTAACTAACTTGTATAAGCAATTATATTTTAACGATCTGAATTTGCGACTTCTTATATAAAGGTCAGCTACAATCAATTTCGTTTAATGTTAACCCTCAAAGAGCACCTTTCTGTCTCAGTTAACCTTACTTTCAACTTTGTTTCAAGATTTTCAAGGGGTGTTTAATTGCCCTTTTGTGTTCATGCTACGAGCATTTCCATATTCATGGCACAACTGGGATGCTACCACGGGAGAAAGCCTCAGTGCAAGATAGTATTGATAGGAAGAAGCGCACTGATGTATTCACAATAATATTTTACACTACTGCAAATATGACAACAGATCCATATTTTAAAAATTAATAATAACATGACAGGAAAAGGTCTCACTTTTCAACTACATCTTTATAGAGAAGGAATTTACTGTAAAGAGGCACCGTTCACAGGACAGGTCAAGGTGACTGAAGAACTTCACCACAGATCAGATCCACCATTTAACATGTTATTTATTAGCAGAACTGTTGGGGTCCTGGTTCAACCTTCTGCTGTCATTTTGTGCAAGTAAAGAAAACGCCCCCCCCCCAAAAAAAAGGGAGAAAAATGGCATGTCGTTCAAATAATTTTATGAAGGAGTTTGTGTGTGTAGGCGTGTGTCCAGACTTGGTCCGGGAACTTGCCCCATTGAAAAATACTAAGGAGAAGCTGTCAGTGAGAAATTTAAATGTTGACGACCATTGTTTCTGTGCATGTGTACTTTTGCTACGTGATGCACTATTGTAGTGTTTTAGTCACTCAGTATTTACACAGAAACATTTTGTGTGGTAAGGTTACATTAATGGTTTTGTTATCTCCTTAATATGGACAGCGAAAAAAGCAACTTCTTTGAAAAGGCCAAATGGTTAAGGTCGCGGTTTTCAGATCGTCAGTCGGTGGGTTCGGATCCCAGTGCTAGCTTTTATTTTCCCAACGCTTTATGTCAGTCAGTAGCTATAAGAGACGCTAAATTCACCCCATCAATTACCAACAGTACCTTAGCCGACCGGGTAAGCTCTTCTGCTGGGACTGTCCGCGAAGTCCAGGTGAGCGCCTAAGTACAGGTTCGAGACGTATGGCCGACTCGGCGGCCAGGGCTTAGAGGCTTGTCTCGTTTCCTCCCTTGCATGGCCGCTCGATCCTTTTGGATTAAATGGATGGACAGGGAGGAAGTGTGGTGGGCCGGGAACCCCGAGAACCCAGAAGAGTCCTATATGGAAGCCGGTAACTGTGATTCGTAGCGAATTTCAGGAGTCCGTGCGCCTGAATGCTTGGTCAACACCGCATAACTTTTGGATTTTTCCCTCACCACATTTTTTTTCAAGTCCCTGGGCGCAGAACCCACAAGGCAATTATCCAGGTTTGAATACAGTAATTTAAAGGATTGATGCTGATCTATTTCATTTGTAATCTTAATTTTCTGCATTTTCGACAATAAAAGTGATCCCAACGGTGTTCGGGTTTCATTTCTTCTAAGTGATCTCAATGTAAAAGAAGTAACGTGATTGTTTGTGGTTCAGAAAAGATCCAGGGGTGGCACATTCGGGAAGAATAAAGTAATCACGTACATATAACGGACAGCTTTGTTTTTGATAGTACTGGCACTCAAGTTGAGAAACCACTCGGAAGTATCTTTTCTCAGACGTGTAATTTTCTTTTTGAGGAATCGTTATTTTATTCTAAAACATATAATTGTGGATGAAATTCCCTTTTTTGAAGTTAGCACCATGTTGTATCTTGAGCAAATGTCATCTCCATGTTCACGCCTGATGGATTGGGAAACAACCACTGGCAACAACTTTTGACCAATTCAAATATTTTGACTGGTGGGTGTAATATGGCATTACAAGACAGGAGAGTGATGGGCTGCTTGCCCACATTCTGAAACTCAAACTCTGATTAATGGTCCAGCGTAGAGTCTGAGTTTCAAAACATGAGTACTGTACTGCACCCTCCCAGTCAAGAGAAAAACCTGTGTGCGAATTTCGAATCAATAGTTGGCCAAACCTAACCCTAATCAACAGAAAGTAACCGTAGTTTCCAGTCACAAGCGATAATTTCCAGCAGTTAAAAAAGTTGGAAATTCACAGATGTTAGCCTAATAGCCAAACTACACGTCTGCACTATCAGCCCTACTCAAGGTCATAGGCCCATAACCTGGATGAGAAACAACCTCTTCAAATTGTTCACCTGAAATCGAATTTGGAACCTCGTTTCCCTCTGTTTTACACGTTTTGGGGGAAACTGTAAAAACTGGGGTTTACTAAAGGATGCAGGTAAGTAAAAAGGCCAAAAACTGCCTGAGCTGGCTAAATCACAATAATTTGAATGCACCATGATTCTTTACGAAATAGAGCATTTTGTGGCCCATGAACTTAAGATTTGTAGAGAAGAGAAATTTAGGCGGGCAAAGAGAATACCGGCTTGCGTCTGAGTGAGATTTGGAAGAAATCGGTGCCTGAAAACGATATAGTAATTTTCGAGAAGTGTAGGCATCGATATTTCAAAATGGCAAGATGCATGCTTCAAGACTACATTTTAGGGGTGACTTTCCATGGAAATAAATATCTTCAGAAGTCTTCGGTTAATGAATGGAAATTTCAAAAGAAAATGGAAAATCATAAAGTGGGCTTTAATTTGTCTCAAACGCCCGAGAAACGCGTACTTCTTCTGATTTTTGGAACTTGAGTTCATGTATTATCAATGTTGGCTATAGCAGTTTATTTGCTTGCCTGCAACCATCGATCACCGTTAAACTGAAACGCCGCCCTCTTTTGGCGTGTAGCTTTTTTATTGGAGGCAACAGGTGCTTGAGTCACGTGACTCACTTGTTATAAATTTCACTGGTTCCCTTCCCGTGCGGCCACGTTCAAATACCTAAGTGTACCAGCGATCACCATTTGGTGTACAGCAACGACCGACGCCGTCAGGCGGAGCTACGGTGAATCACCTAAATGAGCAGCCAATTGTGCATACCGATTGTAAACATTCGATCTTCGTTACTTAAATACTTTGGACTTTAAACTCTGACTGAGAGGAAACAGCTTCAAAGGTATTTATTGTTTAAAACAATTTAATTAATAAGTTGTCTTCTGATGTTGTTGCTGTTCCTGTGTTATAAATAATGCATTATTATTTAAAGTAATGTGCTAGGCCCACGAGAACGCAAAGGACGAGCTACTCACATGAGTGAGTGGAGCGTATAAAGTAGTATATACGTACATCTTTTTCGAATTTTGGACTGGATCGGTGTAGCCCCACGCGTAGGGCTGTGGATGGCTCTCTTTTGAAATCTGTCTCATCTTTCGCCATCACAGCCCAACTTCAAGGCACGACTTTAATGTCTGAAATCCAAACTGCAGGATTGTCACAAACTTTGAATCCTAACTACATGCCTACATTTAATAGTATCTTCGGAAATGAGAATGCCTTGACAAGTTTTCTTACATCAACATATTCCTCAGAGTTTGGACTTTTACATGAGCACCCTAAAGCTTTCTCAAACGGAATGTTTTCCGATATACTGCACCTTGAACAATCTGGCCTGTGTTATTTATATGCTGATCATGAGCATCGCCATTGTGAAAAACAAAACAGCGCTTCATGCGCTGGAAGTCAAGGCACCTGACAGGTGCCGTAGATTCATAATTCATATTGTGACGCTGACAGTATTGCTTAGTAATAAGTTGTGCGCGCACTTTGCTAGTGTACAGTTCGCCCACAGCATGGGTGTGGAGCATGGTATGAACATGCATGTTAACGGTCATACCAATTACCGTCAGCACACCGTCAACACGCAACGGACCGTTACACACCGTGAACACAGCGTCAACACAGCCCCAACACCACCAAACCACATTAAAAAAACAAAAGAAGCAGTATTCAACAGTATAGACAAGTGTTTGCCGAAAGGATATTTTGGCTAAAAATCAACGGGTTAAACTCTGGCAAATTGCCGTTTTAATTTTGCCGAAATCACCTCCCTCTCATCAGCTCAGAAATCGGCAGCCATGTTGCCTCTTGGGCAGCTGGGACCATACCATTGCGCTACAGGGGTGGTAATATTATGTGATGAAGAAATTTAGTACAGTCGGATCATCCACAAAATGTATAGATTTCATCATGGGAAATGATCGTAGTTAAACATAAAAATAAACAAATTATTTGAAATTTACAAAATTCTACTCACAACATGATCCAAGCAATGCACAAACCATCTTTAGCTGCCGGTTTGTACCCTCTGTTGTTTATGGCATTACCTGCATACCCACACCTAAATGGTACAGTCCAAGCTCCATGAGAAGGCAAGATGGCTGCAGATCGCTACGCTGCTAGAGATAATTCCGGTTCCATGGTTCTAGTAAACGACAATCAATACTGTAACTCTATGTGCAGTTCATGAGCAGTGCGTGTGGTTTAAACTGGAGTGACGTCACACTTTTGAACCGGATACAAACCGTACAGTGCTGGAAATACATGTAGGCTTACTTGCTTCCTAATAAAAGCCAAAGGCCAACTGTTGTGGCTTCAGTGATATTTCGGACTTCAAGAATCTGTCAAAATCCGACCGTTTTTGCTCCACACACGCACAACCCTTAAACTTTTTGAGGCCTCCTCCCATTCAAATACATACATGTACGTGTGCCTAGATTTTGCTGACAGTGCAATAACTCAATGGAGGAACATGGTCTTCTAATGAAACATGCAGGAGTGGCCTATATGTAGTCAGGACACAAGACATGCCAACCATGAAACAGTCGTTGGTAGCACTCCTAAACTTCAGTTGCATTAATGCACTCAATTTTACATTATTATCACTATAATAGCTTGTCTAGGAGTATCTCCAGCCACAATTTAGCAAGATTTAGAGACCAGCAGTACTTTTGTCCTCTAAAATTTTAAATGAATAATTTACTTTTTGAATGGTTGTAAGATTTCTGATGCTATTTATTTGAATCTGCTTGAAACAAAGCCTCTATAATGCATTTTTTCTCATTTACAACAAAAGATAATTCTCCCTTCGTTTTCATGAATATTCAAATTCGGAAAACAATATTTGAATACTCGATACTCGATTGAATATGGATCGGGATATTCGGCACAGCCATACATGTATGGATGTGGAATGAAAACGGTAGAAATTTGACAGATTTTGATGTCCAAAATAGCACTGAAACCCCAACAGTTGGCCTTTGGGAAGCCATGTATTATTGATGAGCATTTGGAATTTTTGAAAACCGTTGTCACTCCACTATATGTACATGTAGTGTCACAGAGCGTTAGCATGACCGATTCAGTACAAAATTAGAAAAAGAGGAATACTAACGCTCCGCTCAGTAGAGCCAAGGACCTATGTACATGCACCCCTAGAATTGTCCAAGTAACTGGGACTCTACAGATGGCCTTTTTTGATATTCGAACATGTTCAGGTAAAAGTAGGGTGTAAGCACAGGTATAGGCTTTCCATCCCATTATTCAAAATAGCTGGTACCCTGAAGCAAAATCCTCTAATTTCACCTCCAAAGTGGTCCCTAAACTGTCTAATACGCTCAGCTTAGTATCAAGTGAGAATCAGAGATTTGTGGAGTCCAAGTTACTCGGACTACCCCCAGAACCATGGGTCTGACGTCTGGCGCCCCACTCCTACGTTGTCCCACGTGGGAGCGGTGCAGGTGTTGGAGCCCATGGTTCTGGGGATACCCAAGGCCATATGTTGTAAGAGAAGGAGGGTGAATATGATAGAAGTTGACCTCATATTGGTAAGAGATCCATATACATGTACCTGTAGACCTATGTACATGTACATGCACCTGTAGGCCTATGAGCAGCACTGATTTTCCCTTAAAATTTTATGACAGCCATCAGAAAGTGATAACATACATGTACCTGTCCTAAAAAGAGAAGGCTCCATTGTGATAATTATATCAAAGCTGCACTTTATATCCTATTTATATGGCAAGGTGTGACTTTGAGGCAAACAGATTTTCAAGTAATCCAGTTTTGAGTTGAGAGTTTGCTACATGGGTAATTTGGCCATTCCAAATTTTTTTTCCTACTGATTGACGTTGGATAAATGCAAGAACTGCTACTTCCAGTGAGTCAGACTCTCTCCTTTTTTAAAAGTTATTTACAGTATTTTTACTTGTGTTACCCCATTATTTAACAGAAACTGAATAAGGACACATGCACTGCCATGCGTGATCACAACAGCCACAAGTCACGGAAATTGGGGGGAGTAATACATGCAAAATAAATCCGCTGTTTAGAATATATAGATTATATGCACATAAAAAATCAACCATATTTGGGAAGTTTTGGGGGATTAGTTCAGGTGGTCATTGGGGATGGGGTATGAAAAAATCATAAAAACGTGGATGAAAATGGAAAGTCAAGTGGAAGATTGGGATCCATCATACATCTACCCTCTCTCATGTCTCCAATTTTGACTTTCTGGGAAAGTACCGGTACAGTACACTAAGGGACATCCATGTGCATTGTACACGTATTCATGAAGGCCCACTTTTAGGAATGCCACCAAGAATGATCCATATCACATACCACATCCAACAAATGGCATGCCTCACAGAGGAGGAAGCACAGATACAATACTATCATTGGCCATTTGCCAACATTTAACAAGTACCTTTTTAGTGGTTGGCAAAGGGAAGGTAGGGGTTATAGAGCACAAAGGAAAGCCAAAGAACCCCCACCTAGATGAATAATTGAGCAGGATTAATAGGCTGCTGTAAAGCTGACAAGATTAAAGGATTTTCCACAGCTCTGATCTTTGGAATTATATTGATTCTTTGTATAAAAGGTTTGAAGAGTGCAGGGATTAGTGAGCAAAGTGTCACTTGTAGTATTGTGACAATAAAACACATCGACTGATTGTTGGAAAAACTAGGAAAATATGTTTTTGGCCAAGCACTTGTGGATCGATACAAGTACAGTACTTTAATAGTTCCAGTGCATCCATGGAGTAGTGTACATGTACATGTTTCATACACATACCCCGGTATATACATGGTACATGTACATGTACCATGTCTTCTCAGTATGAATGTCTCTTAACTTCATCAGTTCATTGTCATTTTTTAAATTATCGTAAATCCCAACCCAAGTGTTCACTTCTCTTTGTTTTTTTTTTTCTGAACATTAGCACTTACATGTATGTGTTTTTGCATGAGGGTTTGGTCTAGAGTTAAAGTTTAACCAGGACTCTGCATACATGTACATGGACATCTACTGTACCAACTTTTTTAACATTTGGCAGTTTGGTGGTAATCTCCAAGATCTTTCAACACTTGTGATGCAAAAGTTTCACGTTTGTCACATGTATTTGATCCTGTTTTTCCCCTTATAACAGTACATTCACATCCCATTGTTGAGGATTGCTGCTTACTATGAACCTGCTAAGCACACTTTACCACATATTTGTGCTTGGAATGCTGCATATTCACGTACTCAGCATGAACAAAGAGTATATCATAATAGCAAGTAATTATTACAATCAATTTACTTACCCAAACATTGTGCTTTTGAATCCCCACAGCAGTGTTTAATACCTCGATACACCAAAACAATTCACTGTGTTAAACAGTATATGTAAGATTCCGCAAGACAGTGTATTGTGTCCATAACGTACACACTAGTAACAGGGACAGAGTACATGTACATGTACATAACAACTGTCTTTGCTTGCATGGAAAGTTTCATAAAGATCTGACATGGGACAGCTGAGTTCCCTCAACCCTCCCCCCATCCCCTCCTCCACTCCCCGCCCCCTCCACCCACCATCAAATGGTCTAAACAAGCCCGACACTTTTAGAATGGAAGCACCAGCACTGTCTATGTTGTAAACTTCAACTGTGACATCTTCCTTTTTTCAGAGCAGTCCACAATGTCAACGTGAGTGGTGCCACACATCACGCCAGGGAGCAATACCAGCATGTTGTGCTCCAAGCAAGCCTCTTAAAGATGCTCGCTCCGTAAAAAGACAAAACATTCAGGGGTCAAGTCCAGGCCTGAGGACGAGCTAAATCTAGCACGTGGACAATATGGATGATTCGGGAGACCAGGACATGTACGTGTCCCAGCTGAAGGAGGTGTTTGACAGCTGCGATGCGGGGGGCCTCGGGATGTTGAACCGGGTGGAGCTGGAGGAGCTGTGCTCCAAACTACAGCTGGAGGACCAGGCAGAGGAACTTCTCAGGTACCTTGTGGGAGACAGCACCAAAACGCTGGTATGTACATGTACTTGCGGGATCTTGGGATGTTAGCCCAAGTTCCTCAGGCAAATAAAAAAAAAATACCATACAGTTATTTCCTACCACGTGGACAAAAACTGGGGGAAAATATTGACTATGATTTGTTAAGGGTTACCTTTTTGTGTATAATTTTAAAAGCCAAAAGCGGAAGATGTAGTTCTCTTACTGGTACTTCTATGGTACCTCTATGCTCCTCTAGTTCTGTATATTAACAAGTGTTGTACCTGTGCTTAGTTTCCCAGCTATGTGTAGTAAGTCTTTAAAATTCGATCAAGTGCAAATAACTGAAGAATTTTTTTCAGTTGGAAAGAAGAAGGCCGTGTTTGTACATACATTAAAACATACATCTGTGTGCATTTGCAGTACAACTTTGTACACATACATGTACATGTATAACAGACCCCTGCTTTGTAACAAAACTATAGAGACTGGTCAGCCAAATCATTATAAAACAAAAAAAGTTGTTATAAACCAAAAGAAAACAAAGCCAAACAATTCAAGAGATCGGGACAGTCTGCATTTACTCTGCACAACAGTATGTGTATGTGCATTTATGTGTTTTGTTACAACAGTGCTCTTTGTATTGAGAGCTGCTGTCCATGCAAATCCATACACCGTGAGGCAAGTGAGGTATTAAAATGATACATATTATGTACATTTATTTAGTGCAGTCGTTTTGAAGGTTGGACAGTATATTGAAACAAAGGACCATCCTAGATCTACATAACAGTTGCCGTCTCTTCATTAGCATGGGTCACACTTTGCTGCTTTTCCTTGGCAGGTGAATTTTGATACTTTCAAGGAGGGCTTTGTGATGGTCCTGTCCAGTGCTGTGGATCTGGATAACATTGAAGGCCTGAGTGATGCAGATGATAATGCCAGTGTGGGAAGCATCAATGAAGGTGGGTCACTGGTGGAGTTTTCTCAAATGTTGCCGAGCGTACAGTGCAGATCAGCCCACTTTAAGCCCAGAGGGGCTCATTTGCAGTTTGATAAGTCACAGGAATGAACACTTTTTCCTGTATGCCGTCAGTATGCTAAATCATTAATAACCCTAACCATCCCAAATCTCCGGGCACTTTTTGAGGATTTTAGAGGATTGAGGCTCCATCACTGATGGCGAAATTGCATTGCTGATTGCAAAGGGTGCATTGTCTCAAGGTTGTTGGTTAGACCTTGCGTTGTTTTGTTCAGCCATACATAAATTCACGCCCACAAATATGTTTGAAATCCCCCATACTGCTCCAGGATACCATTCACACTTCCTGAACATAATCAGAGGAATTACCAAAGAATTTTGAAGGATTGAGGCAGTGGACACCCTTCCACAGAACATATTTGAGAAATATTGGGAGATTTTGGAGAATTGAGGCTGTACCCCATTTTTTCATTGGGGCAGTTTGAGGGTTTTGTAGGGCTGAGGGTGTATCCTGTGAAAAGGGCCCAGGCCTTTAGGGTTAAATTAATTTTTTTCAAATTTGTAAAGGGTTGTTCTGGAACGGAAGTTACCAGCATGATAGTGATAACAAGAAGAATGTTTAGGGACCCATTCCATTATTCAAAGAAAAAAATGAATCTCATCTGACCCACATATTCATCCTCATCAACCACTAGAAATCAGAAAGTTATGAAATTACCGCTGTTCTTTTGTCTGGGTTGTCAGTGGGGAATGAGAGCCAGTGAGTTTGAGAGCCAGTGAGTTTCCATTTTACAGTCTCCAAAATTTGTGCACTGTTTATGTGAAATTTCTCAACAACAAAATTTCCTTTTCCACTCTTGGAGAGGTTAGTCGGTACCCAGTTCGATAATTCAAAACCGGTTCCTAACATTCTTCTCCCTGTTACTTGTGACGTGTTGACTTACTACACTTGATCTCAGCAACTTTTGTCTTTTGCGTTTAAAATTATTTTTCTGTACGCATTGTGTTGAATTTTTTTACAGTGTCTATAGCTGAAGAACTTGAAGTCTCCCCCAAATATGTCAAGGGCAACAAGAAATACGGCCGGCGGTCACGGCCGGACTTCGACCTCAGCTACACGGCCGACTACTCCGACATCGAGACGGACTTCAGCAGTCACTTTGGGGGGAACGACACATCCAGGGGAGGGAAGGAGGAGAGAGGCAGCGAAAGGTCCAGGAGGTCTGACAGGAGCTGGAAAGCCAGCAAGTCACTGTCGTTTGCTGATGACATTAGTGAGGTAGGGTAGGGCGTGCAGAGATTGAATCAAATTGGAAGCTTGTGTAAACCTGTAACTCCGTAGCACATGACACCTTTTCAGAGGCGTACTGACATGTCATTCCAAGGAAATGTGTTCCATATTACATGCTTTTTGTGACATTTTAAGTGCCATTCATGCATACCTAAGAGACAATTGAGCTGTTCCCATTGGTCGAGAGCCATTACTTGGCATTCCTTAATGGTTGATAAAGCACCAGCTGGCTGGTGAAAACAGTCTTCTGATGGCACAGGAAATTTAGACGCCAATGAAATTTGCTCCTTTTCCCTTTACTTGTATTGGTTGAACTTCACAGTCTTCACAGTCTTTGCCGCCCATGCAATGTACACTGTACACTTGCCAATCTCCATATAAGGAGATTGTTAATGACTACTTACATGTACAAGAGGAACATATCATAATATGGCTGGAGAGGTGCTTGCTGAACCAAATAATTGGAAGTGTGTATTTGACTTGTTTGACTCAAAAGATGATATCCCATGCCTTTGGCTGAGGATGGTATCAGCGTCCATTCTCAAATACATTTATTTTTTCCCTTTAACTCTCATTTAGACTAAATTATTTATTTGCTGCGCATTTCCTTGCAAAAATGGAAGTATTCCATTCCCTTAGTCTGTTTAACACTGCACATGTACATGCACACACGATTCGTAACGTGGAAATAAAAGTTTTTTGCACTAGCTATTTTGCCCCGTAAGTTTTGGAAATTAAGTTTGGGAAAATAATGAGTTTGGTAATGGAAGGAGGCATTCCTACATAGAATTGCCCTGGAGCAATGCAGGAACTGAAACCTTTTCCGGCGAGGTCTTACATTACAAGCCCATCTATTGAAACTCCTTCCAGTCTGGAGTTCATCAAAGTCAAGAGTTTGTAAAATTAGACTCGAGTCACTTTTGTCACATTTCTCCAACCCCATCCCACTCATTTTGCAGAGCTTTGATGACAACGGAAATAAAGATAGCGTGTTTGATCATGAAGAAAAGACAGCGGGATCGTCGGCAAGCAAACGAGACATACCCACTATTGTTCACGAGACTTTTGAAGCTGAAGGTTCGTATGTAAAATGAGAGGAAAAACTTTTAATATTTGATTTTGTCCTTTCATCATTGAATATTCATAAAACTGTATGTTCAGTGTTGTGAATATCAGTATGAAGAAAATACTTTAGTGTAAGGGAAAATTCTCCCAAACAAGAAGTACATCTTTGTAAATAGAGAAAAATTGGGAAACTAGAGAGAATGTATTCTGTATGGAAAAGAAAGTGTCCCATCATGCTTCTGGCTCAAAATATCTCACAGGAGACCCCAGTGGCAGTCTGGAATATTACCATATTGGGACGGCCTATTATGTCACAAATCTTGTGCAATCTGTCCAATCACAAGGCTTGTTCTAGCAGCCTGCAATGGATTGTATGGGTGTTTCCATGTTACGGGGTGCTTTTCTTAAATGTTCCAGCATATGGAATAAAACACTTGTGAAAAATTTCAATTGATTACAGACATAAACTAGAGGTTCTAAAACATGTTTGTACCAATGGGATTTAACATTCGTCGTTGCCAACTTGAGATATTTGAAGTTGAATTTGGACAAAAGTAGCTGTACCAGCAGGGAAGGGGCACTCTGCCCATTAATATATGTGGTAATAATCTAGACTGACTAGGCACACAATGCCTGAAATGATCACACAGAATCATTTCATTGTTGAATCAATGATGAAACAAAGTTAAAACGTTTTTGTGTGCCGAATGAGTCAATTGCTAAAAGTAAATTTTGTGATTGTCATGCTGAAGTGGCAAGTTCTTCGGGATTTTGTTTGTGATTGTTAGCTTTTCTTTTTAAATTGCCATTGTGTTAATAGCATTTCTAATTGTGCGTTAATGCCTCAGGATATGGCATTTTCCGTCAACATATTTCGACTAGACCTGTACATGTATGTGCTTGTATACGTTTTAAATTGGTTAAGTTTGTTATTTGCATGTACAGTTCACAAATTGTGCAGGCTAATAAGGCAAGCTGGTATTCCAATGATTCAAGGTCATAGGATGGAATGTACGGTTATTTGAAGTCGGGCCACTTTGAACATGTTAACTGTATTTGAGTTGGAGTACGACTACGCTGGAAAGGGCAGACCTGGCCCGCACATATTGATCATTCCAAATGAACCGTGGCACACTTCGCTTTGTGTGTGTTCTGTCGGAATACCAGATCAGTTTATTATCAGAATATCTCGTATACGATTGCATCTTCTTCACCTGCACCCTCAGGTCAGATGAATGCATCGATGAGTTTGATGGAGGCGGCGCCCACCGAAGCCGACCAGGTGCAGGCCATCTGGGACGAGGTGGGCGTGGGCCAGGACGGATTCCTGGATATCAGGGAGCTGGCTACTGTCTGCCAACACATCGGCATGGAGGATATGGATGAAGAGGTGAGTAGGCAGTGATCCTGACTCAGAGTTGGCAAGAAACCATGCTGTACTGTAGAGCTATATCATAGCAGTAGCTTGCTGTGCAAAGTGAAGCCTGTTGGGCACATCCATGTTCGTGCTTCAAGCTCAAAAGTCAGAATGGTTTTTTTTAACGCTTTTTCATACAAGTGCCTGATCACAGCCAATGCATCAAAACCTGAATAAGGGTGGAGATTAGTCCAAATTTTTTCCTGATTTCAGGAATTTTTATCAGGATATTGCCTGTTTTCATTATTTTCATTATTTAACAATTTGGAAATTGCTGATATGTCAATTAAGATGTTTTGCCGATAAAAGTTGATACAAAACCCCCAAAAGGATATTTTAAGGGATGCTGATAGATGTAACCAAAAACAGATTTATGTACACCATAGACCCTATACTGCTGTAGGGCCCTCAAATCCCCTGGTGATTACCTTGTGGATATGTTATTTTTCTCCAATCTAACCCTGCCTGAATGCTCCGTAAGCAGATGACCATTGCGGTTTGCGCATATGCGCACTGCAGATTACTTTTTTGTCAAAGCTTTTTAGTGCATCGTACCACTGATATCCTTCCTCATGGCTTGAACTGTCTAGAGTGAAATTTCAGAGGTGGAATTATAGTAGGAAGCCAAATCCACTAATGTGGCTCTCCTTTTCTTTTTATGCTTACGGTCGTGATAGGAGTTGAACAATCTCTTCAACAAGCTGGACGTCGACCAGGACGGCAAGGTGGGCTTCCAGGAATTCTTGGAAGGTCTCTTCCGCCACGAGGGTCCGCGACCACCAACCACCCCGCTGCCCAGCGCCCTGTCCACGGCCCAAAAAGCCAAGCTGCGCATGTCCATGATGGGCAGCTCCATGGACGATCCGATCTACCGGACAGCCACTCCATCGTTTCTGCTGGTGCCCGGCACCAAGCTGCTATCCATGCTGGATCCCAACAACACAGGGTGAGTCATCCTGGCCAGCACTTTCTCAGTCAAAGCTTCTTGCGAATGGTATTATTCTGTAACTTGCCCCGGTAACAGTTATATTTTTTAGTGGAAAATACCAACTTGTTAATATGTCCAGAGATCGCACAAGTAATGATGCACGCAAAATGTGCTCAGAAGCCTAGTCCCTGCTCTTGTGCACATTTGTGCTAGATGGCTTTCTCTAGAGATGTTGGATTCATAGTGTCAACCACAGAACTGTGATGATAATGCTATGAGTGCCCCCCAAATTAGGCACCATTTCGAAATTTGTATCGGGTAACTGTCGGACAGAACGGTCCAACCAATACATTTATTATCAGTTGGCTACCCTACTTACACTTTGCATTATTAGCTTCATGCATTGGTAGATTGGTAATAGCCTATTTGCTTGCAAAGGAGCTATAGGATAGCAGGTGCATCTGTGCTTTGGGAAGATTTATTGTGATTTCATGTCTGGCCACCCTACTGAAAATGTCCCCCTATTGAGACCAATCCACTTACCCATTGGACCCAATTCACTTGTAATACCCATTAGATCTAATTCACATACCAATTGGATCAAATTCATTTACCAATTCAATAACGAATTCCCAAACCAATGGCTTTTGCTTGGAATCAATCGGAATCCAATTGGATTCAATTGGTTTGAATAGCAAGTTTGGACCTTTTCTCAGTTGGACCATTTCAAACCAATTGACACCATTTGAATGCCAATTCACAATCCAATTGTAACCAACCGAAGAACCAATTGAAATCATTTCAATACCAATTCAAACCAATTGAGTCCCATTTGAAAAATCCATTTGATGGGGGAAACAAGCTGAAAGCAAACCAATTGGAACCAGTTGCGTCCCATTTGGAATTTTCAGTTGATTGAGGAAAACAAACAGAGAGAAAGCAGACCAATTGGAACCATTTGATTCCCATTTGAAATTCCAATTTTTAGGTGTGGTTTTAATTGGTGTAAAACGTGCATGCATGCATCATGTGCTTGTGTCAGGAGCATACCTATATACAGATATATGTACATGTATGCACCTAGCAAAGTACATTCATAATACACGTACAAATATAGTACATGTACATGCACCGTGCATTGGGCAAAGTTAAAAATTAAAGACTGTTCTTTCTTTTGGTAATCATTAAACATTCCAGTAATCCTGTGTGCTGATCACATGAAGGAATGTTATCCTAAGTTATCATTTTCTCTGTTGGGGCCCACATTTTTCCCTTTTTTCATTACAAGCACTGTGGATTTTCACAATTTTCTTGGCTAAAACACAGGAAGTGTGTTCCTGGTGTACGTTTATGTACATGTGCATGACTGATGTACACGTAGTACGTGCATAATGGAAATGTTCCTCATTATTTGCAACTTGTACGCATTACTGTAGGTATCTGTAATTAAAATCTACATGCAAATACAACACTGAAGCACATGTAGCTTCACCTACCAACCTACATGTACATGTATGTATGCTTTTTAATAGGGGTTTGAATTAACTGCTTGTGTGCAGACAAGCTGCGTGAAAATGTTGACAATCTGCAGTCTCATTTGCATATTAACAAACATTTGCACCACATGTGGTTTCCCATTGACCAGTACAATACAAACATATGTTGTGCAGTGCTTGGATATTGTATTGGAGGCTCAAATGACAGGTGCGCAAGTACAAGTGCATAGATATAATTGAATACATGTATGCATGCATATTTAGCACTGGATATTTTAACCCTTGGCATGGTTTATCAATAAAGTGAGATAAAGTGAGAATCATTGGTTTGCGCTGTGCGTCAAATGGAACGCACATGTACCATTGCATGCATATCATTGATAAGGCTTTAGTAAGTATCACAAAAAATGTTCAAGAAGTACTTCCAGGATTTTCTGCCTTTCCAGCAGAAAAATCCAGCCGCAGCAGCAGAACTGAGGCCGGCAGCTAAAGAGCAAGCAGACGGGTAGGGAACTAGGGATTGTAAGGTGTTTAGCCATGGTGTACATGTACAGTGAAGGTGTGGGTTCGACCATAAAACAGATCTATAGTTTCAGAACTGTAGTTGTGCATGTACATGGGTTTAGAAATTTGTTCCATTTGATGTTTGGTTTTCAGTGGTTTGCATTTTTATTATTCCTGTTGCTTTAGGTATGCCGGTCCAGATGATATTGTTGAGCAGTTTGCCACTCAGGGTGTTCAGAACCCGGTGGAAGTCCTGCAAGTGAGTATGCCAACATTCACAACTCTCTGGTCAGAGATCATTTCTGAAGTTTGCTTAGATTGTCATTTAGATTTTTTTAATGTGCATTTTTCATTATCTCAAGAGTATGGCTTTTTGAGTTCATTTGAGGGATCAAGGTAGACATGGTAGAGGAAAATTACTTGCTTGAAAGTTGATTAAATCTGAAAATCAAAGTGTGATCTGTTTGAATCAAAACTGCCATGTAATCTTACATGGTGAAATTTGAGTAGAGTCTCCATTTGTTGTTTGCAGCAGTCCGCTTTGACAGAGTTCATTGTAGTGCGACCAGACTTGGGTGCTTTTTTTCTGCTGTGTACACGTATATCAAAGGCATACAAATTAGAATTGGAACACATAATGTATCAGCATGCGACAATATCTTATGATTTTGCTTTAGTTGAAATTCTATTTTCACAAACGATTTTTTTCACAAACATAGACAGTTGAGAAGTTGCCTG
This sequence comes from Acanthaster planci, assembly GCF_054643075.1. Lineage (NCBI taxonomy): Eukaryota > Metazoa > Echinodermata > Asteroidea > Valvatida > Acanthasteridae > Acanthaster > Acanthaster planci. The sequence goes on along the minus strand of NC_141777.1, from coordinate 10,674,422 downwards.
TCAAGTTAAATTTAATTGACGTTCTGTTTCTTCAAAAACATAGAGAACTGAGAAACATTAAAAGCGCATGTTCAAACAACTTTTTCTGTACTTTTATGTACCATTTTAGAATTTAGATATTGACACCGCGTCAGGTAAGGTGAGTCTGTCAGACCTGTCAACTGCCCTGGAGCACGTGCTAATGACAACAGGTGACACCAATGGAATATATCAAGCTGCACTGACATCGTACCAGGCGGAACTCACACACCTCAAGTAAGATTGAGTTTCAGAAATGGAACAAAAGCAAAAATGTTACCTTTGCCTGTGAAGCCTGGACAGAGAACATGTTTTGGTGCTCTCCAATTCCATTCACGTCTTAGAAGTTGTTCTATCCGCTTGGAAGGGAATAGAGGTCTAGATGAATGGATCAATAACAAAGTCAAACACAGGTTTATGATTTTGGAATTCATATTTAAACTCCACAGGCACACTCATGAAGTGTATAAAATACACAAAAGCTCTCCAGTGAAGTGATCTATTCCATTTCATGTTTGAGAAAGTGATGCATAATGTTAGACCCACACGTCAAAAATAAATACATGGTTACGCACCTGATGGGTAAAGCAGGTTTGGCCCATTATATGTACATGTATATGTAAGGGCAGCATTGCAGTTTTAAGAGAGACCATTTTTCAACTTTTAAAACTGACAGTTTTATTGAGTTTTATTTCAAGCTGACAGTAGACACCTTGAGGAAAACTGATGGATCAAGACATTCTGTACAATGTAAAGGACTAATTATGAAAACTAGCACTCTTAATACTTACAAATCTTTAAACCCTGGCAAACAAAATTCATGAATAATTCAAGTTCCTCAACACAGTTCATGCGATTTGTTCAACTGTTCCCTACAAATGATATCTCCGTGGCAATGTCTCGGTGCCATACTGTATTGTGAATCACGCATAGTTTTTGAGAAAACTTAACGAACATCAGACTGAAGAGATTTTTCTCAGTGACAACCCATGTTTATTTGCTCCATCGCCAATCAGGTCCCAACTTGATGCCCTGACAGATGAACGAAATAAGTTGAGAGCAGACACCAATGAGGCCAACCAGCGTAATGCCATGCTAGTCAAGGAGGTTGATGAAACACACGCTAACATCATCAAGACCAATGAGGCAAAACTACAGTAAGGACAAGTGTCTTTGTAGGAAGGAAATGCTCTTAATAAGGGTCAAATTAGCAGGGACCCCCCTCTGTATGTTTTTTTTAACATCACTTCTGTGCAATTTGTTTCTTGCCAATCCTTTTAATCATAGTGTTTACTTCCACAACCACAATTATAAGCCGTATGTAACTCAATAACAACAAAAGCAATTCAGAAAAATGATTCAGTGATTTAGTCTCCTCTCAAGAAGGCAAAACAAATCTAGATTTCTTCTGCAACTGGGATATATAAGATCCAGTCTGTAACCTGTGATGAGCTGATTCCAAAACTGGACTCTCTCTTTTTTATATTGGAAGTTTTTTCTTCACAGACGTATGTTTGTTTAATAACTGTATACTCAGTGTTGTCCGAGGGCTTTTAGAAATATTTACAAGCTTAAAGCAATGAGAACTGAACCCATTACCTCCTGCTTACCACTTGACCAACAAGCTTGCTGGGGGTCAACCGTGCAGTTCAAATCCAGTGAGCTGAAAGTACTATGCCAAACATATTCATAAGTATAATGTTAGCATAATTAATGTGAGCGTAATGGAGGTGTTAATTTCCGTTTTTAATATTTTATTGTTGTGCTTTTATTGTTAATATAAACGAAAAAGTAGCATTTTCCCAACACAAAAGTTCCCTCTTGTGAATTGACCAGGGCTGCTGAGAGGAAGCACCAGGAGAAGCTGGTGGCGATGCAGGCCGAGATTGAGAAGGAGAGACAGCAGATGGCCACCCAGGCCGCCAAGCAGAGACAGCGACTTGAAGACGAGATCAACCAAATCAAGTCAGGGGATGCTGGCATGCGAGAGAGATTCGCCGAAATGCAGAAGGTTGGTAAACTTTGCTGGATTTTCTTGTTTCTAATCCTCATCCCTCTGGTGTGTTTGCAGATTTCATATACCTGCCAAAATGCAACACTATGCAGCATAACCATTCTTTGTACTTTGAGCTTCCTTATGTTGAAGACTACATGTAAATCAAAGCTGGCATGGTTGGAAATAGTCCACAGGTATCGCTAACCATATTTTGCTCTGAAAGGAAAGCTCACGCCTGTATTTCCTTTGGAAAAAGTTTGCATTAGTGTTTTTTGGTTTTGAAAACATTGTAATGACACACTGTAATTTTGTGTATTGCTTTCATATTTCAGAATTTTTGTCCATTGCTTCACATTGCCACCTCTTTGGCATTTAAAGTTTATGTCTCGGATCAGTATTGCTGCAGTGCCCTTCAATGGCACATGGCCACATGCCTCCATCTCACTACCATTGTCCTGACCCGGCAGTGTTCATTTTTATTTTCACTTCTATCTGTGTCATTGTATTGTCTTGGTCATTTTCTGAGCACTCTGTATCCTGAGGAAAAAGACTGTATATATCATGGCATTGCATTGATTTGCAGGAAATCACCCGTTTGGAGCAAGAGCTAACTGAGGCAGCAGAGAAGCTGATAGACAATGAGAAGACCATCCAGAAACAGCAGCGAGACTTGGACGGGTTTCAGGAGCTGGAGGAAAGGGTGGGTTTGCTCAGAGGGAATTTTTATGGCCCGTCCTTCACATACCTGCCTCCACCCGCCCTTTTGTGTAATACTCTGTTCCCTACAGGTGATCCAGTTAACTGTGCTGCGTGGATAAAAAAGTGAGACTAAGCCCTGATTTATCCAAGAGATGGTAGCACCGCACAATCCAACCCTAAATTCTTATTTCATCGCGGATCGTCCTGGAAAAACTGGAATGTACCCTGCCAGTTGTTTACAGCTGATAACATTATGCTACTACTCCATTTTATAGTACTGATGCTTTCGGCAGAAGAGTTCTTGTTTATCAACTTATGCCCCACTTAAGATTACTAAACATGACAAATGTTTCATGTCTGTGATGTCAGTTGGCAGAACTGGAGTCGAATCGGGAAACCGTCTCCAAACAACAAGAGGAATACTTTGAACAGAACCTAAAAGAGTACCAGGAACATGTCAGGGTGAGTAAACACAATGACGGTGGTTTTCTGTGCAAAATGCTTTAACCAATAGACCTAAAACACAATGACAGTGGTTTTCTGTGCAAAATGCTTTAACCAATAGACCTAAAACACAATGACGGTGGTTTTCTGTGCAAAATGCTTTAACCAATAGACCTAAAACACAATGACAGTGGTTTTCTGTGCAAAATGCTTTAACCAATAGACCTAAAACACAATGACAGTGGTTTTTGTACAAAATCCTTTAACCAATAGACCTGTAACACAATGACAGTGGTTTTTGTACAAAATGCTTTCACCAATAGACCTAAAACACAATGACAGTGGTTTTTGTACAAAATGCTTTCACCAATAGACCTAAACACAATGACAGTGGTTTTTGTACAAAATGCTTTCACCAATAGACCTATAACACAATGACAGTGGTTTTTGTACAAAATGCTTTCACCAATAGACCTACAACACAATGACAGTGGTTTTTGTACAAAATGCTTTCACCAATAGACCTAAAACACAATGACAGTGGTTTTTGTACAAAATGCTTTCACCAATAGACCTAAACACAATGACAGTGGTTTTTGTACAAAATGCTTTCACCAATAGACCTATAACACAATGACAGTGGTTTTTGTACAAAATGCTTTCACCAATAGACCTACAACACAATGACAGTGGTTTTTGTACAAAATCCTTTAACCAATAGACCTAAAACACAATGACAGTGGTTTTCTGTGCAAAATGCTTTAACCAATAGACCTAAAACACAATGACAGTGGTTTTTGTACAAAATGCTTTAACCAATAGACCTAAACACAATGACAGTGGTTTTTGTACAAAATGCTTTAACCAATAGACCTATAACACAATGACAGTGGTTTTCTGTGCAAAATGCTTTAACCAATAGACCTAAAACACAATGACAGTGGTTTTCTGTGCAAAATGCTTTAACCAATAGACCTAAAACACAATGACAGTGGTTTTCTGTGCAAAATGCTTTAACCAATAGACCTAAAACACAATGACAGTGGTTTTTGTACAAAATGCTTTAACCAATAGACCTAAACACAATGACAGTGGTTTTTGTACAAAAATGCTTTAACCAATAGACCTAAAACACAATGACAGTGGTTTTCTGTGCAAAATCCTTTAACCAATAGACCTAAAACACAATGACAGTGGTTTTTGTACAAAATGCTTTAACCAATAGACCTAAACACAATGACAGTGGTTTTTGTACAAAATGCTTTAACCAATAGACCTGTAACACAATGACAGTGGTTTTTGTACAAAATGCTTTCACCAATAGACCTAAAACACAATGACAGTGGTTTTTGTACAAAATGCTTTAACCAATAGACCTAAACACAATGACAGTGGTTTTTGTACAAAATCCTTTAACCAATAGACCTGTAACACAATGACAGTGGTTTTTGTACAAAATGCTTTCACCAATAGACCTAAAACACAATGACAGTGGTTTTTGTACAAAATGCTTTCACCAATAGACCTAAACACAATGACAGTGGTTTTCTGTGCAAAATGCTTTAACCAATTGCCAATAGACCTATAACACAATGACAGTGGTTTTCTGTGCAAAATGCTTTAACCAATAGACCTATAACACAATGACATTGGTTTTCTGTACAAAATGCTTTAACCAATAGACCTATAACACAATGACAGTGGTTTTCTGTGCAAAATGCTTTAACCAATTGCCAATAGACCTATAACACAATGACAGTGGTTTTTTGTACAAAATGCTTTAACCAATTGCCAATAGACCTATAACACAATGACAGTGGTTTTTTGTACAAAATGCTTTAACCAATTGCCAATAGACCTATAACACAATGACAGACCCTTTGTTGGTGTCATGTCTACAGAGCAAAACAAAGTGTGATAAATTTCCATCTAAACTTGTATTAACATTCTCAAAACTCACACAGAATGATCTAGGAGTTCTCCAACATTCACTTCTCATTTGCTGCCCCCCCACGGCAATTCCATTCAAAGTAAACTGAGAATTAATCAGCATGTACAATCATCCTCCAACATCTTCTAATTCTGAAGGCCATTGAGTAGTACTCCTGCGTAAATCAGTCGAAATAAGGACATACATCCTCCAAATACTCAACTTTTTCCTAAGACCCTCAAGCCATAAATTCCGATGTTTAGTTGGGTCTAAGTTAGGATCACAGAGTGGTGTTAATTAACTAGGGTGCTGACTTGCTCTACAAAGTGAGGCCTGCTGGTGCTCCCGTGTTTGTGTACAAACAAATGTAAAACTGAGAATTCTTTATAGTTTTTGTGACCCTAATGATGAATTTTCCTGAGGCTTTTTAATGTGCTATACTAGTGATACAAAATTCACTTAATTTGTTATTTGCAGTTGCTGTGCATGTAGCATTTTAAGTACACCATTTTAGAACTTGTTTTCGTTATGCTTTAGAAATATGCACATGAATTCAAACTGTACCCAGGACAGCATCAATGAGTCTCACTGCTGGGTAGGGCTGTGCCGAATATCCGAATAATCAAATTTTTGATCATTTTTCAAATATTCGGATATCATTTTTTGAATTTGAATTTTCATATGCAAGTTTCATGAAAAGGAAGCAAAAACTTTCTTTTGTTTTAAATGAGAAAAATTGCACTATGGAGGCATGTTTCAAGTAGATTCAAATGAAAAGCGTCAGACATCTTACAACGATTTAAAAAGTAAATTATTCATTAAACAATTTAAAAGGAATAGAAATTATCATCGGGGTGAGAAATCTTGTTCATCTCTTTAATCTTGCTAAATCATGGCTGGAGAGACTCCTAGATGCGAGAAGCTATTACATTGATCATAATGTACAACTGTGTGTGCTATTGCAACTGATTTTGCATATGGTTTGTTCATCAACAATCTGCTAGTCAAATAGCAAATTATTCAAATTGACTCAGCCGTACTGCTGGGATTGAAGAATCAGCAGTTAATGGTCAGGATGTACTGACAATCCTTCAAAATGCTATTCTCATTCCATAGGAAATAAATTGTAAATCCTTCCTAAATCAATTTTTTCCTAAATCTGGATATACACTGCATCAGTTGTACCCTCAATCAAGATTCTTCTGACACTCCAGTGGCCTGAGTCTTGCTTCAGTTCCCCAAACTCATGGTATTGATTTTTGGAAGATTAACATGTATTTGGGTTATAAAGATGAACAAAATAATTGACTGGAGCGGGATTTGAACCTGCAAACTCTAGAATTTTGTACTGGTGCTCTACCAACTGAGCAGTCCGGCCCTACGTAGTTATCTTTGTTTGGGGCGGTAGTTAGAAGCCATATAACTTGAAACACCATACAGCCAGGGATCATGCCCCAATTATACATGATGCACTCCGTACTTATCCCTATTTACCACTTCCCAGGTTGCAAAGATAATTGACAAATGGGAAGAGCCACTAATGTAGGGCTGGATAGCTCAGTTTGTAGAGCACCAGTAGGAAGTTTCAGGTTCAAATTCCACTCCAGTCAATTACTTTCTTCAACTGCATAATTAAATGTAATCACCTAGTAAGTTTCTCTACCTGGTATGTATAGTTTTTTCTTGTATTCAGGTTGACAGTTGTATGAAATTTATCATTTCAAAACCATTGCTCCTCCATACTGTCCAAAGGTGCTACAAGACCAGCTGGACGAGCTGACCCAAGAGAACGAGCTGCTGAAGCATCAAACCTCGGAACGCAAGATCAGGCGGCGGGGCAGTAAGCTTCAGCACTCCAACAAGCCTAGTCGGGTGGGCTCGGTGCTATCGGACTACACCAAGCCGGCCGTTATCAAAAGGTCCAGCGGCCACTCCTCATCAGGTAGGTCAAAAACCGTCCTACACTGTGGGTCACTACCCTTGCTGGACCATAACATAATGGGAGTCTTTTCACACAAACACATTACTGAAAAACCATCTGCGAATTGTAGCACATTGTTCATGTGCTGCTCATTTATCTGTGGGGGTGTGAAGTATAAATATGATAAATAAAACTGTAATTTTGGTTTATTTTCATCTGAATGTGCAAACACAGCTTTGCGCTTCGTCCAAAGCAATAAGTGCAGGATTCTTATAATCACAGCCATCTTGAATCCCCCCCCAGTGCAACTTCTCTGCTAGATGTTCCGTGGAATTTTCATCATCCCTGATCATACCCCCATATGTTTGCCAGGTATCCGTTTTGGGTATAAACATCAACTGATCCAGTGAGCTTCTTGGCTATATTTCAATTTCATTAAGCTTTGGTATTCCTGTGTTTCATCCTCGGCAGAGAACGAGTCTGAACTGGAAGAGTTGGACCCTCAGAGTAAGAGACGGCTACCTCTGACAGCGAGGTCCGGCGGCGATGGAAATAGCAACGAGGAAGAAGACTCTCAAAGTCAGTCATGCATAGTATTTACTTGTGTGGAAATGTAACAAAGGCATTATGTTAGGAGACTTTATACTGAAAACTGTAGACGTTATTAACGCCTTGATGACGGGAATTTCTTTCCGAAAGCCGACTCCAAGAATTCCAGCCTCACTTGGCCACGAAGGCCACCTGCCAAACCGCAAATTCTTGGTTTGTGGCCCTGCGTGCTCTGCACGCTTTGAATTACACGGTGAAAAGGCTGATTGTTCGGTGGCATGCGGCTCTACTCACGCTTCCACATTCTCGTTTCCTCTTTTCAAAGTGGGGACTACTGTGAAGCTGGTGATTATGATGCAAATTCGGTCTTTTCATTCCTGGGCTACACACAAAGACCAATTACCATATATACAAGAGCCAGGGTCTGCCTTCTTTCACCGTGTTCGCTCGAGCGTGGGCCGAGAATAATAGCTGAAAAGCAGGCTGAGGATCTCAATTTTTACGGCGTGTCTTGTCGCGTCCCGAGGCGAAGGGGTTAATGACTAAGACATTTTCAGTCCTGTTCTCTGAGTGTATTTGATAAATATTTGGTTTCTTGAATTTGCATTCAAATTCATTCTTAAATTTGCGTTCAAATTCCTTATTTCATACATGCAGTTACTTCCATGTTAGTGCAAAACTTATACAATAAATAATTTGCTAAATAAATAGCATCAAATTCTGAAATTTGACTTTAGACTAAAAAACAAACATGAAGTGGTGAAATACAGATGTGAAGTACAGGAAAAATTGAGGCAATGCTAATAGCGAGGTTTAAAAATGAACACGATGATAAAATTACCATACGACTGATTATTTTGCTATGCACATGCAGAAGTACTATGCAGATTTCTCAGGTTATGAATTCAGTAACCATTTTTCCCTCCCCAAATCAAACCAGGAGCCAAGTTAGAGGCAGAGATCGAGTTGCTAAAGGAGAAGCACAGCAAGGAGCTGGCCGAGTCCCGCACAGCCTTTGAGCGTGACTGCAAGGACTTGGAGTTCCGCTACAAGATGGAGATCACTGACCTGGAGGATGGCTTCGAGCGTCAGAAGGAAGAAATGCAAGAAGAGTTCCAGCGGGAGCAGCGGCAGCTGATCGAGGAGGTGGAGCGACGATTCAGCGGCGAGAAGCAGGAGATGGCCCAGCAGTTTGCCCGGGAGAAACAGGAGCTGGAGGAGTTCTTCTCTAAGGAGACCACAGAGCTCAGGTGAGCCATGACTCCAGTCATCTGTATAGGAGGCATATTGGAACTAGAGGTGTGGCTGCACTGCTGAAAAGCCACAGAATTCCCAGGCGTTAAGGCCATTAAACCCCATTCTGTCAGACCTGAATTAGCTAACTGTAGAGGTTTTACCAGTCAGTAAAGTCAGGTGGCTAGAATGTCTGGCCAGATTATTTTAATTCTCACTCATCCTACATAAGCCTGTGGTTACAGCTCAGTTCCAATCAACATGCAGCGAAATGCAAAACAAAGAGGTCGTTTACTCCCGTAGTTTGAAGGAAGAGCTTGGATATGATCAAGGCTGACTGGAGCTGTCAATCAAATCAGTCAGACATGTAGCCCAGGACAGAGCAGAGGCTGGTATGAAACTCAAGCTGGACCAAGAGAGGGTGCAATTTCTTAACAGCTACGGAGGCTCTTTTGGTCGAAACTGAACTTTGCTGGCTCACAAAAGTCTAGGAAATGCAAGCGTTACAGTCTCATCACTACCAACAAAGTGAACACTCCCATTCAATGTGGCTTTTTTCAGCCGATTACGGGGTGCTTCTGATCAAGGCGGATAGGGGAAAGGCTGTTTTTCAAAGGGAAGGATTGTAGAAAGCCTGAAGGCCCTTGCTTTGCCTAAGCATGGCCTGGCTATTCAACTGCAAAGTTTGGCCACTGGTTCCAATTTACTTCCTTACTTGGCAAACAGGGGGTCCATGCACATGCGCTGTGCCTTTAGAACAGCCTTTCCCAAGGGTTTCCGCACATCAGCATCACTTCAAAGTTTTCAGAAATCCATGAGTCATTAGTTGCTGACTTTTTCATCAATTTCTTTGTTAAGGGCCGTGATACGCTTTATAAAAGTGCTCTTTAAGATGCTTCTTTTTACGAAATTAAATTTGACATTAGGGAGACGTTAAGGGAGACGTTAAGGGAGACACTGCACGTAAGGGAGACATTTTTATGTCTCCCCGTTACCACAACTCTCAGAGAGAAATGAAATGTTCTGTTTTTAGTGTGAAGTTAGGAGTTGAGAGTCTGATAAGCAAATGGACAAAACCAGTTTCAACAAGCATTACCATTTGGGAATTTGAACTTATTATAGTTTGTTCACAAGTCTGTTAAAGGTACCATTTGAGGTATTATACTTTTTATATCCCATTCTGACAAGATCTTTTAGGCCAAGTTAGAAAAACAGCTATATAAGCTTGTTGGCCAAGTTGGTATTTCATTCAACTTCCTGGCCATTTTGAAGCATGCTGTCTCATATCTGTCCTGTCAAAAGGGATCGCTTGGAGGCTGAGTACAATGTGGAAATGGACAACCGGATTGCTGAGGTCAAGCAGAAGCTGCTGGATGAGAAAGCTAGCGTGGAGAAGGAACTCTCTCAAGAGAAGTCCTCACTGAGCGAGGAGGTCATCCGGGAGAGGAACGCTGCTGAGGTCCGGCTAAAGAAGCTGCAGTCGGAGCTGGAGCTGCGCTTCCTGGAGGAGAAGGGTGAGATGCAGGCCCAGTGGGAGCGGGAGCGGACCGAGCTGGAGCTGATGTACCAGGAGAAAGTCCACGAGCTGGAGATGCTGTTCGTGGACGGGGAGGTGGGCCTCAAGGGCCAACTCCGGAGGGACTTTGACCAGCTCCTGGCCCAGCACCGGGCTGAGATTGAGCACGGCTTTGAGCGGGAGAAGGAGGCACTGCTGGAGGAACTGGAGATGGAGAAAGCCGACCTGCTGAAGGTCAGCAAAGGTGACAAGGCCTCCCTCCTGCAGAAGGCCAAGGAGGAGAGATCGGAGCTGCTCAAGAGGCACAAGAAGGAGACGCTGGAGCTGGCCGAGCGACACAAGAAGCTGGTGACAGACCTGGAGGACCGTCGGGAGAGAGAGAAGGCCGAGATGGAGGAGCGGATGCGGCGGGAGCGGCAGCGTGCCAAGCAGGAGCGGGAGAAGCTAGAGTCACGCTTTCGGCAAGAGCTAAGCGAGATGGAGATGAGCCTGACAGTCAGCAAGGACGAGCTGGAGAGATCAGTCCACGAGGAGGTTGAAGACAAGCTCAGAACAGAAATTAGGGTGAGAATAAAATGGTCATGAAGGGATACCAAATATCTGGCCAAAAATGGTGGATGCTTGGATCACAGTTTAAAAGGAGTTTCAAATGCAAAATACACTTTTTCCTGATTTTGTTGGGCTTGAAAAGAAGTCATTTCTCTGCAGGTACATGACTGTTGCAAAATGAGTACTTTGTTGCAATAAAAGCATTACCGTAGTCTCTGATGCAGTTATTATTCCTGTGAAGAATAACCTTGAGGGTGGTACGACAAGACAAAATGTTGAACTGTTCTATTGCTGTTGAAGTCGGAAAAAAGTTTGTTAGTGGTCTTGAATCAGATTTCTTTGCCATTACTTTTCCAGAGGGAGATGGAAAAAGAGCTCATGGAACAGATGGAACAGTTCAAAAGAGGTTACAATGAGGAGAAGACAGAGCTGATTTACCAGAAAGAGGAGCTTGAATCCAAGCTACAGCAGGTAGGCAAACCCTGGACAGTAAAGGAATCTCACTGATCCACGCAGCCCACTACACATCCATTAATGTCAGAGGCTAATACCGCTGTGTGGCTCTCGGTATTTTAGTAGGAAAGACAGATAGCAAATTGTCAAAGAACTATAGAGCTGGACCAGCAGATAACGACGTATACAGCATTTGATAAAGAACCCATGGTTATAAATTTGAAGTGCAATTAAGGTGCTTTGTAGTAAGATAGATGATGTACAGTTATTAAGGTATTTCATCTTGTTTTGGTTCTGACCCACCCATTGCAGGCTGAGGTAGCCGCCCAAGAAGCGGTTAGCGTGGTCACTATGCACACTCTCCAGGCGACACAGAAAGAGGCAGAGGCTGACAAGGTACCGGTCATTTCTCTCAAGAATCCATCTCAAAGTCATTACACGAACCGCAGTCCACTCATATTTCACACTAACCTCCACGTCCTGCAAACAGCCGTCCGCAGCGATGTCCATTAGAAATAGCCTTCAGTAGCGGCAGCATGCAATGGCTTTTCACCATGACTGCAAAAAAAGTTGACATATTAGTTGACTGCTGCTACATGTAGCAAGAACAGGTCAAGAGTTTAGATCATAGTGTGCTGGTGCTGTGATGTTTGAGTTTCAAGTTGAAATCTCACTCGATCTGAGTCGATTTTCTTTCTCCAGCCAAGTAAATGGTATCTTTGAAAGGGTTGGCTCTGCGGACAGGTGACTGCAGTTTTCTTCATCAGTTCAGTATTTGCCAACAAATTTAAGTGTGTCTGTAAAAGAGATCATGCTCTGCTGGAGCCGAATAGGGTCAGAATGTTTACAGTTTACAGTGCAGTTTACAGAATTCTTGTCTTTGAGAATTTTCACTGACAAGCCATTATTTTTTATCCACAACTCTGATTTCAACCTTGTTTTTTGCCCATGTACCTGTGAAACCATTAATTTGCTGTCATTACATGCGATGCAGACATATTCAGCATTTGAAGAATGGATTAATGAATTTCAAGGAACTGATGGCGTTCTTGGAACTGGAAAATTAGATTTGTCCAGGTTTTTTCATTTGTACAATAATACTCTGCATTTCACTGGCTGACTGGTACACACTCTTAATATTAGAATTCTGTTGAAATTTTTTCCAAAGTGCGATATGACAATTGGTGCACCCATTTTCATTTGAAAATCATCTGCCTCGCAAGCCTAAATCTTTAAATATCGTCAGATTTCAAGTCTTTCCATGTCTGTCCTTCTTTCTTCTTGACATCTTTGCTCCAATACCACCTACTAACAATCACTTTTCCTGTCACCCTGCCGCGCACCCACTACTAGCCCTCATATGACAAGCTGAGTGCTGAGCGTTCTCAGCTCCAACAAACGGTCGGCCACTTAGAAGACAAACTCAAACTGCTTAGTGAGATTGAGGACAGTCACCAGGTCGGCGCTCAGATACATGAGGTCAGAGTTCATTTCATATCAGCTCAGAGTATATGCTCCCCCCCTCATTTTTGGCCATGACTAACAGCTTAACCATTTTCACCACTCATTTTGTCATTCTGCTGAAAGATATGTACATAACCAACTCTGTTAAAATGAGTCTTTAAGTCAGCTGAGCCACTTTGGAGTAAAAAGTCCTTTAGAATAATTTTGCACAGTGTAAATTAAGAGGAGCCCGCAGTATTTTTTACCATGAAGTATCTACTTTCATCAAGATATCAAACTGAATGATACATCAAAATAAAAAACTCAATTTGCTTTTTTTAATACAAATAAAAACTCAAAATGTGGTTCTGGCGACTCAAGACTCATTTTCACAGAGTGAGTCACATATGCTTCTTGTATCAGAAACACTGGAATCTGTCCAGACAAACCAGATACATTGGTACATGTCTTTCACTTTCCAATATTCTGTCTTTGCCTTCCCCCAGGCCCAGTTGATGCTGGTCACCGACGAGAAGGAAAATTTAGCCAAGGATCTGTCTGATGTCAACCGACGAGTGAGTATCAGTCTGTTTTCTTCCGGTTGCGTTCAGAAAGTACATGTAATTGGACCGCAACTCCCTAGTCATTTATTGAAAGGCTCAATCAAGTACGAATGGTTCTTCATGGACTGCTGTGCACTGGAGGATGTGCAAACTAGATCTGGCTGTCTGTGTACACAGTTTCTGTTGATGGGTTAAACTGACTTGCATGCCCCGAGTCATGCTGATGTTTAACAACATCTGATTTGTGAACACACGTAAGGTCTGAGAAGCGGTAGATAGTGTTTGGGACTTGAACTTGGCCATTGGGTAAAGCCTGTTGTGGTAGCAAAATTACTCTGTGAGCATGTTCTAGAGTGTCGAAAAGTATTAGGTTGTAATAAGTGCTATTGTACAAATCACTCTGTCAAATCAGTAATTGTGCCATTTGGCTCAATATCAAAAGTTGGCACCTATATCTTGTGTTTTTTGAAAGGGGAAACTTTTTGCAAGAGTAATCCTGCCTGCAAAGCTATTTTGTATAACGGGTTGCTCAGTGCTTGTCCGAGAGCTTGCGAAAAAATTCACAAGCTTACTCGGGTGGGACTTGAACCCATGACCTCCTGCTTACTAGTGCAGACGTCTTAACCACTCGACCACCGAGCTTGCTGTGGTCAGCTGGTCGGTCTGAGTCAGGTGTAGCAGCGGGTACTGCAAACTAAGCATACAGTGTTTATCAATATATACGTTGGGTAAGGGCAAAACCTGTTATATAAATTAACATCCCCCAACGCAAAATACATCTTGAAGCTATTTGGTTTTCTAGTTCTGCCTGCTGGGGCAGTACATGGGGCAGTGGAAAGGTTTCAAAGGCAGGACGGATGGTGATTAACTTGTGATTGACGTTTAACAGACTTTTCATGACTCATGATGACTTGCAATTACCTCATGATGGGACTTGCCATTCATTTGGCATGTGATGGGCTTGAGACTGACTTTTGATTGACTGCCAATGGCTTGTGAGTGACTTGTGATAGCTTAAGATAGACCATGTTATCTTGCTTTGATTTTATGAGTGACTTTTGATTGACTTAAATTGTGATTGGCTCAAGATTGGCCTTCGATGACTTGTGAATGACTTGTGATTTCCTGTGATTTTGACTTGACTTGTGATACCTTGACTTTGACTTGCTATTGACTTGTGATGACTTGTTATTCACTTTTGATGACACATGATGGCTTGTGATTGACTTGGAATATTTGTAATAAACATGTGGTGACTTGTGATTAACTTGTAATACTTGTGAAGACTGAATTACAACTCTGGTTCATATCCCAACAGCTTCTGGAAGCCCAGATGCAGCTATCCATCCAGGACACCCAGCACCTGCGGGAGCTCCAGCGACTCCGGGACAAGCACACCGAGGCCTCAGCCAAGGAGCTGCAAGCCCTGCGAGAGGATCTGATCCGCAAGGATGCCCGGCTGGCTGAGCTGGAGAGGACAGTGGGCGACAAGGAGGAGGAGGTGGGCCGCAGGAGTGCCCGGGCACGGGAGGAGAGCCAGGAGGAGGTGAGACGGCTCCAGGAGGCCAAGGCTGAGCTGGAGAGGAAGCAGAAGAAGATGCGGGCCATGCTGGATGAGTACGTCAGGAAACTCAAGGACCAGGTCAGTGGGAGCAGTAACTTCGTTCACCTTTGTACACCGCGGAGCATTACATTGTAGTTTTTCAGGACAGTTTCTTAATGGAATTCAGCAAGTGCATCTCTTGATAATCATAACTTTAGCAAGAGCATTTGGCATCTTTGTGTACCGGATTGGCTAGAACATTTGAAATGCTAATGAGTTTTCACATTGTGCACCACAGTAAATGCCATCCAGTGTGAGCAGTTCATAAGGCTGGGTCTCACCCAGAGGTTGCCGCATAGATCCCCATTCTGGTTGCATTTTCAAAAAATAGACGAATTGTTTTCACTATCTGTGCTGTATTTGGGGGAACATAAATTTTCTGGATGTTTGTTAATCACTGTTTGATTTTATTTAGTGGTGATTTTTGGTGAGGCAAGGAATGCCTTGATCCATCAAACACTGACTACAGACATCCACTCAAATTGCTTGAAGTCAGCCATGGGTTTGTCGATCTGAACCATTGAAAATGGCCTCTCTGTGGCAACCTGTTGTTGGTGCACTGTACTTGAAATTGTGGTCGAGTTCGGGCAACCTATTCTTTACACTGGGTTCTTGTTGTTGAGCTTGAAAGGTGGAAACACGACCCAAGAACACTTTTATCTGAAGAGAATTACACACCACCTCCCCGTTGGGGTTTTACAGGAAGTTGTGAAATTTTGATTTCAAACTGCCGCAAAAAATTGCAAGGTGGCTTACAAAGCCAGCCACAATGAGAAGTTTTCCAAAAACCAATGTCACCAGTTTTCCATAAAATAGAAATGAATATTCCTTTTTCATTAAAAAAGAATTCAACCCAGTTATCCAAACATTAACCCTCCAAGAACATACATGGACGCCGCCATGTTATTTGCCACCAACTACCAGGGATAACAACCAGTTGAACGTTCCCAGTGTTCAAGCATACGAAACCAAGCCACGTGAACTCAGCCTGTGTGTGTGCAGTTTCTTGTTTACATATTTTGGGCGTCTCTCTTCCAGCTGACGAGGTCAACCCGCAGCGACATCATGGTCAAGGAGCTGTACCTGGAGAACTGCAAGCTGCAGACCGCCCTGCAGGTTACTGAGGAACGGCAGAAGAATGCCGAGCGGGCCTGCCACAACCTGACAGAGAAGAACCAGGTCTACCTCCGCCTCATCCGTAAGGTCTCGCCTGCAGTCCTCTAAGGAGAGCTCACCCTCTCCCCACCCCCTGCCCCCAGGGCCAGACCGACGTGGTGCTGAGAAAAGTGCTGCTGTAACAGGGGCTTCATCTCTTCTTCCCCTTCGCCGTTGGTGGAATATGTAAGAGTTATAAGGTTCTGTATTGAAGAGTTACTCCCTTAAAGTTGTTGGCCAAAAGTACTGTCATCGGAGAGGTGCCATTAGTCTCTGTGTGACATAGCTCATGACCTGAAATGAATTTTCTCTTGTAGAAAATTGAGTGAAAAATGAGATTATGATTTTTATGCAGAATCATGAGTAGATGAAAAGCAACATTTTTTAAGTCACTCCAATTATACTCTGAGATCAATTTTTAATATCACTTTGGTTCTTTTTTGTGGAAGTTAATCGGACACTTTGGCTGTATGGCTGCATAAATTCTATTGTGTATTCTGCGATGGACTTGTTTACACTGACAGCATTCAGCATGTGCCTTGCAGCTGTCCCAGATGTGCATTCAATGTCACCTTGACTGTGTTTCTTAGAAATCGATTGGAAGTGTAATCTGTAAAAATTCTGCATTGTACAGAGCTAAGCTCAGTTGATTACTCCGTCCACTACTATGCAGTACTAAATATGAGATTCTGAGACCTCAAAGAGACATTCCACTTCTAAGCAATGGTTGTATATTTCTGCCGTAAATCAAATACAGTTATCATATGCACTCTTTAAAACATGTGGTTGAGCATTGCAAATTGGACTTTTGAAAGCTGCCTTTATAAACTGCTTTAAAGCATTTGAGATGTATGTAGTTTGCAACTACGTAAAACCTACAGTGATGTCAACGTCAGCTTACACTTCTACATTTCTCTTAGAAAGCATACGTGTAAATTTGGTCATTGATAAATATTTTCCATGTTAAAATTTAGGTTTAAGCCTTGTCAAGGGTCTCAAGTCCCACAAAAACGGTTAAAATTGGACAAATCCCACTGTAAATGTCAACGATATCGAAATCATTGAAACCTAAAAGAGGGTTGCATTTAATATCTAAGTTGCCAATCCAAAGGATTTGTGGAAAAACGAAAAGAAAATTAAATTTGAAATTTGAAAAAAAGAATAGTCAGCAGACTGAGGGAGAATCTACTCTGGGTAAGCCAGAGCTTATGCCTTAATTGCATCAAGTTGGCTCTTTCTTTTTTCCTTCTTCTTTTTCTTCTAAAGAGGTATTCCTCAGAGCTTTCGTTTCACTGGCTTTTCTCATATCATGCAGTTTAGTCATAGATTTCTGCGTCTTTGACCAAAAAAGTGTCTTCCACTAAACGGGATGGTTTTGACCATATACTCATAACTGTATTTTTGCTGTCAAATACGGTAGTATATGTAAATACAATTTGTCACTTCGCACTTTGGGCAAACTGTAAATTTCAAGGAAAAGAAATTTGTTCTCTTTCTGAAAGTGCCATGCAGGTCATCGAACAGGGTTTTCAAGAGAACCTCAATTATCTGTCAAAATGTTTGGAATTTGGTGCCTTATTTTTGACAATACGCTCCCTACTGTGTGCATATTCAAGATCAGTATTCGCAGATCGATGCATATTTTATGAAAAAGATACTTATATGAAAAATAATGTTTGCAAATGACACTAAAATTCGTTTTTTATTCGATTGTTTTTAAGTACTGTATGATCATTTTGTTTGGAAAGACTGATTAAAGTTTCCAAGTCTTTTTCAAAGGCATTTCTAACAACCATACAAACTATGTAAATATTTTGTTTGTAAAAAGACTCTACTTTTTAAGTGGATGATACATCTATAAAATCATCCTTCATGGATTTGTCTTTTTACATTAACAGGAAGCTATTGTGTCATGTACATATGTATATATATACTGTTGTATTTGTACAAATCCAAGGTTTGGTCAGTGTTTCATTCATTAATTTTGTTATTTATATCTGATTTTCCACAACAACTTGTTATAATCAATTTCTTTTCTTTTTTTTTTAGTCCAAATATTGTCTTAGAAAATGTATATTAATACACTGTGTATCTTGCTTTCTATAAACTTTAAGGTGAAATGAGTTAATCTTGAAGAAAAAATCTATGACAAACATGCACCAAATGGTCGGGGTCGTTCAGTGCTTCTTTGACCTTCATTTTCAGTGCGTACCCTACTCGTCTTTTCTTTCCCACGAAAGTGTAAAGTGAACTCTGTCAGTTTGTCATTTTTACCAGTAACCGTAATTAAATGCATGAATATGATCATTTTTCGTGTTGTGTGTGCAGTTTTTTTTACCGAGTAACATTGTTACATGAGCTAAGTCAGCTCGCTCTATTTTGTTTTGTTTAATATTTCGTTAGGCATTAATCAACTTTTTCATGCAAAAGTGAGATTCAGTCGGTTATGTCAAATCACGATCACTTTTCCATCGATACAGAGTAAGGTGAAATATAAGAAAAGACACAAATTATTGACACCAGTCAAAGACTGGGAGCGTTTGTATAACGTTTGAGAACTGTTAGAGCCCCAACAAGTCTGGCATCCTTCCATGCTAAAAGATGACACCTCCTGTAGGACTCGATAGATGTCCAGCCGCTGTCCAGAAGCTGTTGCGAATTCCATTGAATATTGAAGATTATTTATTTTTTTTAAAGTTTCTGTTCGTCGTGCGCTAGTGTAATGTTTCTCTCAACGTCAGCTTAAAAGCTAATGAGTGGGGTGGGCCTTTTCCTGCACCGAGTACTAAAAAATCTATACACATCTAAATTTGCATGATATTCATGTGATCTCAAAGTTTCACATCACAGTGTACCATTGTATATGGTGAAACACTGCTAAGAGTAGTGTAGAACATTTTGGAAAAGAAAAAATCGAACCAACATTAGGGTGCTCTCTCTGTAGACTGAATGGTTGCAGATGCAGATCAGGAAATAAATTGCCTTGCAAAGACAGCAGTGATAAAGAATACCCTGTCGAAAAATCACGCTAAATACAAGTTTCGATTTTAGGTGTTTAAGACACACATCGACTATAACACTCCTTCATCTTTTTCTTTCAGTTTTAGTGGACAGTTTGTATCCAAGAATGATCTTTCCTATTTACAATCGTACATGAGCCGACACATTTGGAGGACACATTTTTGTACACATTCAACCAAGATGACAGCTCGTGGGTGATTCTTTTCGAAAATGACAATTTTTATACTAAACACACGGGGCCTTGTCAACCATGGTTGGTTAATGGTCGAACTTCGTGCAATGTGCCAATGTCCCACTGAATACAGGTATTGGGTGATGTACGAGCCCTACTAATCAGGTAAACATTTTTATTACATTTTGAAAATAATTTTCAAGACATTAGCTGTGAACAAAAAGAAAATCATTCGACTGAATCTATTACGCGTTGGTTTGTTTTGAGTTTAATTAGATTCAGCTAGAAGCGCTGATTGGCAGTGGTACATTTGACGACAAAAAACTTCACAGTTATGTAGCAGTCATTCATGCACAACTAAAAGATCCCACTGATTGAGGTAACTCTCTCTGCTATAAATAAGATACGGGATTCACTTTGGAAGCAAGATATTTTATCTTCGGAATCGGTTCTGAAAACGAGCTTTTCGACTTGACATAATTTTCATCGGCTTCCCTTTATTGAAAGGAAAAAAGTTTAAAATCAATACAATAATTAGCCCTCTTTTAACTTCCAATTTAACTTCTTTGTACATAAAGGTTTGCAATTTATACATATCAATAGGTTTCAGTCTCTATCTGACCTATCCTGCGACCTTTCATACATGACACAGGCTGTTTTCACTTTGGTGCAAAAGGACACCGCTTAGGGCTTGTGGAACAACAGGGTAAGCCCGGGGCATCCGATGTTTAACCGTCTCCACAACACGGCCTCGGCTAGCAACTCTTGTTGATGCGGGATGGAGTGCTCCAAAGTATTCCGTCACTTCTTGGGAGGGGGTTGATGGAGAGTTGTACCTTTTCTTAAAGGGGCGAAGCACAGTAGCATAATGGGTTAAATGCTCGACAGTGGAAGTGGATGGGGATTGATGGTTTCAATACTATCTTTCCGGTTTTTTCCCCCAATTTTTCAGAATATTAGTTTCAAGAAAAGCAGCACTGATATTAACTCATTTGTCACAGTAATATGTTGCTGTTGTATATGATCACACAAGCTCCATCCTTCAATTTCAAAATATCCATTGTGCAAATATTTCGATTGCGCACCTACTGTCTTCCCATCCTGATGCTGGGTCCGAGTCTAAAATGGTTGACATTTTTCTTTCCCTGAAAACATATGCCGGAAGTAAGGTTTGTGGTGTTCGAGGTAACGCGGCGTAACTAATTGCTGTTTCTCACATCCAAAACCATTTTAAATCTGGCCAACGCAAGGCAAATTGTACGGCTATTTGGATCTGTTAAAATTCTAACATCGGGTCAACAATCATTGTGCCAACCCTGACCTTGGAATTACTGTGTATACTGTGTCAAACAAGCCGGACAGTGAGGATGAGGTTAAACTCTAGTGACCCGTGAAGGTTTACCCCCAACACACCCTTTGACATCCAGGAACAGCATGAATTATGATCCAAGTCCTGGATCAGGGAGGGGAAAATACTGTTTTTCTGAC
Organism: Acanthaster planci; assembly: GCF_054643075.1. Classification (NCBI taxonomy): domain Eukaryota; kingdom Metazoa; phylum Echinodermata; class Asteroidea; order Valvatida; family Acanthasteridae; genus Acanthaster; species Acanthaster planci. The sequence goes on along the minus strand of NC_141777.1, from coordinate 10,653,669 downwards.
AACAAAAGTTAATTTGCTCAAACTTCACTCCACACCCAAAATGAACGTTGTTCCTTAAAATACAGCTGGAAACGCCACTGGAGCAAGTAAAGCAAAGCTCAGTCAGCCGTGACCACACACGAAGCGGAATAATGTTGCGTCATGTCCGTGCAGAGTAACGCTATTATATAGAGTTTTCAAAAGGCAATCATTGCATGCATTGGCCGAGTGGTTAAGCTGGCTGACTAGTGATAGAGAGCATGGGGTTCGAATCCCGTCGTTACATTTTTAGCTTTTCAATGTGTTTGCAGTATCAAGAACTATAAAGCATAACAATTTCCATCCTAAAATACCAACAGTATCTTAGCCAACCGGGTAAGCTCTACTGCTGGGACTGTCCGCGAAGTCCAGGTGAGCGCCTAAGTACAGGTTCGAGACGTATGGCCGACTCGGCGGCCAGGGCTTAGGGGCTTGTCTCGTTTCCTCCCTTGCATGGCCGCTCGATCCTTTTGGATTAAATGGATGGGCAGGGAGGAAGTGTGGTGGGCCGGGAACCCCGAGAACCCAGAAGAGTCCTATATGGAAGCCGGTAACTGCGATTTGTAGCGAATTTCAGGAGTCCGTGCGCCTGAATGCTTGGTCAACACCGCATAACTTTTGGACTTTTTATTTCATCACTTTTTTTTCTACAGGCACGAAACCTTCAGGGTAAATAATATTTCTTGCACAATTACTGAAGTTTTTGTTTAGGTTTTAATACATTTCGTTTAAAAGGGGCATCGTTTCTTTTTAATCTTTTTAATCTTATTTTCCTCAAATTTTTTCATAAATGAAACCGATCCAAAATCAGCTCTGTTCTGTATTTCTGCATAAAGGGCTTATCATTAGTCGATTAAATCATGTCAATACCACAGAGGTAGTGCGTCAGGTAAACGTAAGGTAAGCAAATGCACTTTTTTACTGTAAGTTTGGCGTTAAAAGTAAAAGCAGCAACCTTCGACCTCTTCTCCTTTCGCTCTTTTTGGGGCAGCGTGTGAAGGTGTGCGATATCAGCATTTTAGTGGGGGTGAACCTTAAAACTTCCTAGAGGCACTGAGGAAAGACAGCAAAAAAACTACACTAAAACAACTGACATAAGCCAAACAAAAAATTGACGCGCTGCTTAAATGCAATAATTATCCCTGAGGCTAAGGCCAAATGAATAGGAATACATAAATGTTTATTTCAGTCTCAGTTGGATATCGCCCCTCCTTCTTGGTAGTGTGCCCCCTGACTTTTAATTTTAATTTTAAAAGGTCCCCTATAAAGTTGCCTCCTGGTCAAGGCAGTTCAGTACAGCAGACCAGCAGTGAAGTGTGTACATGTCCCTATACACGTGTTCATCTTTCACCCTCTTAACTAGAGTGGTGCGCCCTGCTTGTGTTTTGTCTGCGCAACTCTTTGACTTCTTGTTAGGAGTGTACTTGAAAGACCACTTATACGCACTGTGTTGGATTTTGGTTTTGGTTTTTATTCCTTTAAAATCTTTAGTCTCTTTGGCTTAAGTCCTTTTAAAGTTTTAGTCTTTTGGTGCTTTGTTAGTCTTTTCAAAGTTTTCTTATTAAGTCCTTTGAGGTTTTTGCATTTTTTTGTACTTTTTCATTTATAGATTCTTTTGTATTCTTTTGTTGAAGTCAAATATTGGTGTCTGAGTCCTTATTAATTCAGTTTCCTGCAACTCTTCCTTCAAAGATCCTTGGTTTAGTTAGAGTTTTTGTTGTTCTGCGAGTTCCCAATAGTGTGCCATTCTCCCCGTTACAAAATCAAGAATTGATATTTTATATATCTACCTGCATATGGAGTTACGCTGCATGGAGCTGTCGTTCCCCTCTCCCCTGGGGTTCGTACACGCCATAGATGAAAACAGTCAGTTAAAAAAATAGTAAAATCTTATAGGGCTTTACACGCCTCTCTAAGCACGTTGGAGGCAACTCCAGCGGTATCAAAATTCCAGCTAATCAAGAGACATGAACGCCTCTCTGGACATCAGCTCTTTTTGACTTCTAGTTCGTTACGATTTGAGCCCCTTTGGACTGGAACTCCGGACTTGAGCTCTCTCGAACTTCTGCTTGCTTTCAGGACCACATTGCTTCAAGAGGCATTACCTTTTTACGTCACATGCAGATTTTTTTCTCTCTTTCCCTGATTGTATTAGTTGGCGCATGACCTTCTCGAAAGTAAGGGACTTGAATATGATCAATTTTCTCTCGAATTATATAGCATTCTTAGTTTTCAGTGTTTCAACAGTGTTAATCTTCCTATTTGCAGGGGGAGATTTTAGAATCGGTTCCATTGCGCCAAATGCCTTCGGTGGACTTGTCAGACTTGAGTACCTGTAAGTTTGTTGTTAGATTTAGGAAAAAGAAAACATTTCGAACTTTATTTTCATTAAAACCAATTAAATTATTGTTTCCCATTTTTTGGTTGCAATACCGTTAGGGTACTATTTTCTGGACTTGTCAGTTGAAAAAACTACTCAAATATGTCGACGAAAAAGATGCTCCAACTCCCATCTAATCAACAGGCTTCTATGAACCTTGCTTCTCTCTGCTGCGTTTATAATTATATGTGGCTTTAAAAACCCTTTCCCGACGCCAAAAGATAATAGCTGAGTTAGGCTCTCCGTCCTAGGAGTGGAACATTGCAACTTAATGAATCTCCTTTTCCAATTGATGACAGTCATTCGACGCTCCATTTTAGCTTGCAAACTGTAGCAATATTAGCAATTATGACGGAGGAAGCCGAGAGGAAACAAAGCTCTACGTTTCCGGTGTTGTGATTCCCCTTTAACGGTGCAAAAAGGTCTCTAATAGAGATGTACAAGGGGAAATGTTATGTTAAGCACCGGTAATGATATTTTTTAGGCTAGAGACATTTTGATAGTCATTAAGCCGTCGTTCTACCCTAAATCTGTTGGAAATCTCTTGCGGTTTTGACGTCAACAGTTATGTTTCTGTAAGTTAGCCGATGATAGGTGCTCAGACCAATGTAAAGGAGATAACAAACACTTTCATAAAGCAAGCAGGGTTGAATGAGTAGGAAGCGATCGCTGCTTCACGAATCATGAATCCCGTATGCTAAAACTGTACAAAATGTAATCCTAATTTGTATGGGCAGATAACTACAAACTTTCTGTTTGTTTTAATTAACAGTTCAATGATGAATGTGAAAATCAGTTCTATTCCTTTTGGCACTTTTTCGGGCCTTTCCCAGCTCCAAATACTGTAAGTTTGATAGACTTTCTTGTGAAGATACATCACAAACGCAGGTGCGGTTCTCGGGAGGGGACGCTAGAGAGGTTGGCCCCACCCTCTAAAGCATCCCCAGAAAGGCTGGAAAATACTAGATTCGCAATTCTGGACCTAATTATTTTTTGATTGAATAAATAGTCCATGATTATTTTTGCATGAGTAATATGCATACGATTTCTTTTCTCCCAAAGTGGTAGGGAAATTGAAAAGGTTACGTCACGTCCGACGGTTTCTAGCACCCCCGCCAATTGGCTCTTGAACCGCTCCTGCACAAATACGTTGAAATGTAACAGCTAAAACATTCAGTTCCTTTAGAAGAAAGCGTAAACAGTTGCGTTACAGCATGGAATGGAACTTCAAAGGAACACCAGGGGCAGCAGACATTTTCAGGGGCACCGAAAGCTGATGGAATACGGCTTGTACAAAGTCGTGTATGTGTCAAGGTTTCAATTATTGAAGCGGGTCTGGTACACGTGATCTCCGGTAAGGAGAGACATGCCCCAATGGTCCACTTTAACGTCAGAAATATACTGCAGAAAACTGTGATATTAACTGGTGTCAATATGGGTGTTAAAAACTATCTGGTGTGGTCATGTTATCACACTCACGGTGTTAAATTAATCCCACATTTTGTGCAGTGTGGACAGCAGGACCGTCCTCAAAACTATGCTTTTTTTATGACGAGCTCCTCCGGTATTATGCAGAGTGTCACCACAACATAGGCTACTTGTTGCATGAATGCAAATTACAAATATCTGTCGGGCCGTACTTGCACTTGACTATTCAGTGACAGAAATCCAGTTTCGGTTCAATATTGCCATTACTTTAGTCTTGTGATAAAGAACGACCATGGAAGCTTGAGTTCAGTTTAAAGTCCTCTTTCCATGCTTGTCCCTGTGGTAAGCTTGAAAAATAAACTTTTGACGCAAAAAAAAATCAACGATTGTGGTAATGCAAGACGACCAAAGAACTGTTTTGATTTTTGGGTGGCCCCAAAAGACAAAATTATAATAATACGTTGCTAATATGGCAAATGGTAAGGTTTTATTGTAACGTCGGTGCCGGATGACCAGTGGGGGCGCCAGCATGGATCCACAGAAGAGCCGTGCAGTGGTTCCCTACTGGTCATCCCTGGAGACCCGTTGCAGCGGCGCCGGCGCATTGGCGTTTTCAGAGTCACGTTGTTTAAATTTCGGGTGTTTTTTTAGTTGATGCCAGGCAGGAGTGACGGCGTGAAAATACACGGCCGAGAGCCACAAAAAAACCTGAACAGAAGTCTTCATTTGTTTTTTATCGATGTGAAAAAGACGCGTAGAAGCGATTGACGTTATATCATCATGCTGGCATCACAAAAAAAGGCAAAAAAGGAACCACTACCACAAACTAACCGTAATCTAGCAGCTTGTCCGCTCTTCTCTATATCTACAAAATTAACTTTTTAAATGTGTGAGGTTTTGACACATGGAATGCAGCTTAACTAGAAACCCGATAACATCACGTTAACGAAAGTATTCTGTAAGTTAGAGTAATATTCGGCCAAGGCTGAATTGGATCAGATTTACACGAAAATCTTTGAAAAGGAGTTTGAAAATTGTAGAGACATAATTGCAGCTCCCGGGTTTCTGTTCGTAAGGTTTTAAGTCGATCCTCTGCAAGAAACTGGTGTCAATAAGAAGAAAATTGCAAACTTTCAAAATTCATAGAAATCTAATGTAAAGTCACCTGTCACGGATAACCTCATCATGACCTCACTCCAACTTTAAATAATACTTCCCTGTCTACGCACATGGTAGGTTAAACGCCACCGGGGCTGTAGTTTTGTGGATAAAGGTCTTTGAAAACTAACATACCATGAAAATATTCGCGGACAATCTCTGATTGATGCATGTGCGCCAAGTTCGGAAGCCAATCGAACACACCCAAGTGCGAAGAGTATGGGTAGAAGAAGATCTGTATATAGAATAAACTCAACGGAAAAGGAGTCTGTCTATAAAAGAAACAACATGTACTTCGACTATTTGTAACAGAGAATGGGACTTTGGTGTATTTTTAAATTTGGGGGGCAAATGTACCTTTGTCACACTTTCGATGCTATAAGATTTTGCAATCGCAGAAGTCTGCCAAAATTAAAAAAGAATCACATTATTGGGACGTCACTACAGGGCAAACGTGCTTTAGGAATCTTTACTTTATTTCAAAAATTTGAAAGTAGATTGTTACCGAATGTGTAAATAAGGGACCGGGAAAAATGGTAAATTATCAAGAGCTCTAAGACTTAGTTAATGACACCAGAACGTTGCCATTTCACTTATAAACTCAAGGAACAAGGAAAAACAAAGGAAAAGATGTTGTTAAAGAGCATGGCAACGAATCAAAGTTGCGGAAAGTTTGGTTGACATATTTTTTTACAATTTTATAATCTTTTAATACTTCGTCCATCCATCTAATTCATAAATAATATTTCAGCTGGACTGTCACTGACTACCGTCATTGTTGTGCCTTGGCCGAGTTGCCAAACTTCTCTGTTGAGGACGACTGCCTTACAACATATGTTAAACCAGATTTGAATCTGTGCGACAGGCTTGTGGGAAACACCATATTACGAATGACATTGTGGGTATTAGGAATAAGCGCTATGATTGGTAATGTTTCCGTCATCGTTTGGAGGCTCAAGCAGAAAGGTGGCAGAGGGGGTAAAAAGACGCTGTCCCTGATGGTTGGCAGTCTAGCCGCAGCAGATTACCTGATGGGTGTGTACGTGTTAATTATAGCAGCTGCAGATCTTAAATATGGTGACCAGTACTATTTCCATGCCCCACAGTGGCGGTCTGACAATCTGTGCAAACTCGCTGGAGTTCTGGTAGTTCTATCCAGCGAAGCTTCTGTGTGTTTTTTGTGACCCTTATCAGTGTTGACTGTTTTCTGGGCATAGTCTTTCCTTTCCGAGCCCTCAGTCTCAAAGTAAAGTCAACAAAGTCATCCTTGTCGTCTTGTGGGGGCTGTCGCTACTTGTGAGTGTGGTCCCTGCAATTTCTGTTGGTTGTGATTCGGATGTGTATGGACTTTCGGATGTCTGTATCGGCCTTCCTCTTACCACTGAAGCGGCTAAAGTGGTATCCCGAACCGCAGCTGTTCCGATCTCCAAAGGCTTCAGTAATTTTAAACACAAATACGAACAAACTGCATGTAGGAAACTACCCTGGGTCTTGTCAATCGTTTCCTTTCTTGGTATAAACTTGGTTTCTTTTATGATTGTGTTGTGCTGTTACGTCGCAATTTTCATCACTGTCAAGAGGACCTCAAAGGCTGTCCCAGTAGAAGCACACAGAGACAGTGAAATCAGAATGGCGGTCAAGCTGGCGTTGATTGTTGTGACCGATTTCTGTTGTTGGATGTCAGTAATCGTCATGGGGATCCGGTCTCAGACAGGAACTGTCAAGTTCACACTGATATTTACGAGTGGACTGTGGTTTTTATTCTGCCAATTAACTCAATCCCTATCTGTATACATTCCTCACGGTCTGTTGCGTGACTAAGCCCAAGAAGAATGCCAACCCCAGCAAGGGGCAACGAAATCGAATCCAAAAAGACAAGGCAGAAATTCAGAGGCACAGAATATAGAGATGGCTCACATATCAATGTGATTTGTGAATGAAGCAGTATGGATAGCTTGCAACAGTCGCTGTTTTAACCTTTAAGCAGCTCCACCATTATCGCTAAATCTAATTTGAGAGCGTAAGAAATATCCCTGTAACGGCTGTAACACTGAAATGATCTTCTTTGCCAATTTGTAAGCATAGCATCCTAATATTCATTCAAGTTAACGCAAAATAGGTTTGATATCTTAAAATGACCCTTAAAGGAGTACAAAGTTTTTATCTAGTTAAAAAATGATCCAGCGATTGCACGCTCTTTTGTTCCAAAGTGAAGAGTCGGCATTAATGGAAAAACATGCAGACAGAAAAAGCAAGTTTCTGTGACATTCTGAGCTGGTTTTCATTTCATGATATTAACCTTCTGATTTGTGTTTTAGTTCTAAAAATAATGAAAACCAATCGAAGTAAGCATATAAGCAGACAGAAATAATATTTTGTCAAAGAAGTATAAACAAAAACGCTTATATAAAGATGAGAAAAAATCTGATTCATGTTATCTGAAACAGCCCAGCAAATTTTTCAGCATGTTTATTAGGCAAAACTCTATTCAAGACTTTGTTGACTGTCATGCCTTTGCCAAGTTCTCCATTGAGATCATCCACAATGTCCTTGTGAGTTTTGTTATCCCTCAAAATATATGTTACTTAACAGAAACTCCTTGTAGTTGTCGAAAAAGTCTTGTTTGACTGCCCAGAGGGTCTTTCTGTTTGCCTTCTGCCTGGCTTGATCTTCATCCATGCCTTCGTTGACGTATTTGTCATATTTTTCATCCCTCATCTCCCTATTTATTTCTCTGGCTTCAGCCAGCCAATCTTGGTAGGTGGCGTTGTCTTCCAAGTCTGAACTCTCTCCATCCGAGGTTTCGTCATCAACCTCCTCAACTGGTTCCAAGTTATCATCAACTTCATTCATGTCTGATTCCTCCTCAACGTGAATATTTTCCATGTTCCTCTCTGGATTAGACTTCCGTCCAAAGCATTTGTCACATATAGGGCTTGACAGCAGAAATACCATTCATGTTGACCCGGGGAAGGATGAACTTTAAATGACACGAAACAAATGAAATCGTTGCCTATATCTTAAATATACACGCATATATGTATTTCCCTGCTCCTGTTTTGCACATTTCATTGTTATTTTTTAGTTGTTTTATTGTTCAAATTGTTATTTTTATTGCTCAAACTGCTCTTTTTATTGCTCTTTTAATCTTTTCATTGTGTAACTTGCTCTTTTTATTGTATAAAATTGCTCTCCTTATTGTATTAATTGCTCTTTTTATTGTTCAAATTGCTCGTTTATCGTTCAAATTGTTAGTAATAGTAGTGTTGATACGTTATTTATGACAGACAGTGTTCTGAGAGTATTAAGACCAACATCGGGACACTAGAAAGGCGAAATCGGAACGCCAAACGAGCCAACTTAGTAATGTAAAATTTGTCAAACGGGAATTTTGTCTTTGGTCCTGTGTCAAACCTCTCCAGTTGTGCGTTCCATGCTAAAACGTTTTTAGTAGTTCTATTTCCGCACGTAAAGGTACATATCCCCTGAACTATTTTCCAGGTTGTTATAGCAGATACGACAACTCAAGCATCGGGGCAAAATAGTAGGTCGCCCTGGGAAGAAGGTCGACCTGAATTCCAAAAGCAGAAATCCGGAGATTTTTTTTCAGTCCACAAAAGTTAATAATATTCTAATATTCTTTTATGGGATGTAAAGCTTCAGTTTGCTCGATGTTGTTTTCAGATTACGTTTAACCAATTTCATATATTTCAAATTCCCCATGCAGGTACAAAATTACTTTCAACCTGACCCTCAGTCCCACAAAAAATATTTTGGCAAGGATGTCGGAAGACAGAGGCTGGATGGCCAAAATTGTGGTTGATAGCTAATCAATAAATGACCATGGTGAGATATTCAAGACATAACGGAAGGTTTGGGAGGATAAAGGGGATCTAATTGATGATGAATTCAGAATGAGCGGAATTGGATTTATTTTCTTGCTGTCAAATGTTTAAATCATTGAAACGCTACCAACCAGCTCACACTAATAGATATAACCAAGTAAATAAGATTACAATTTCTAAACGAGTAAATAGTAATCATGTTCGTCTTGTAACTTACTGTATTGTAAGGGTTATAATATAAAATATTTGCGTTAAGGCTTCTGCTGGGAGCAAAATATTAAAATATTTCTAACAAGTGAGAAAAAAATTCAAAAGTTATGTGGTGTTGACCAAGCATTCAGGCGCACGGACTCCTGAAATTCGCTGGCGCAGTTTTTGTGACCGGCTTCCATATAGGACTCTTATGGGTGCACTGAACTAATTCAAGCTCCATTGAAAATAGTGTAAAATCAACCAAGTTTGGAGCCCCATGGCAGGCAACTGAAGTCCCTGAGGCCTCTCAAACAAAAATCAATGTGCTGTTTGGTCCTTCAGATTTCATTTGATTTTCAATTTTTAGTAGGTTAACCAATGAATTTTTTAATTATCCGCCCAAAACAAACTCACCCCCCAAAAAGTGAATGTTGCCAAGCCCTCCCAGCGGCCATTTTTCAAATGACATCCCTCACCTTCCTGGGGCTCTTCTGACTAATTTTCAATCCCATTTTTGTCTGCTTTGCCCCCAGATGGGTGCCCCTGAATCTACAGAGATGATTCTGGGCCATACTGACACAATTCCACCATTTCCTGGCCCAAACAGACCCCTCTTTTCGAAACAATCTCTGGGGGTACTTTTTCTGCGCCTCGGCCTGGCGGAGAATTTTCCTTGAATTGGGACACTGCACCCTTATGGGTCTCGGGTTCCCGGCCCACCGCACTGCCTCCCTGCCCATCCATTTAACCCCCAAAAGGGTCAAGTGGCCATGCAAGGGAGGAAACAAGACAAGCCCCTAAGCCCTGGCCGCCGAGTCGGCCATACGTCTCGACCCTGTACTTCGCGAACAGTCCCACCCAGCAGAAGAGCTTACACGGTTGGCTAAGGTACTGTTGGTATTTGAGGGAAGGAAATAACTACCAACTGCAAATGATGGCGACCATTGGACATACAAAAAACACCACCCACTATTCCTACATTTAAAATCACACAGCTAATAACCACTCGGCTATCGCAATGGCGATATTTTCAGACAATTATTATATTAATAGGATACAAAGAACTGTGCGCTGCAACGTTTGATTCTAAGCTTCCCTAAGCCTCATCAAAGACCACAAATGTCGTGTACGCGTGGGCCTGTATAATAAAAAACATTATCATGTGACGTTTATCAATTAATTATTTACCAAACTCGGCCCATCACCTGTTTTTTATTTTTATTTTTTTGGTTGTTTTTTTGTTTTTTGTTTTTTTTCTCTTCTTCTTCCTCTTATTGCGAGAGAATTTATTTCGGTAGGCAAGTACCTGGACCATGGCTACACTCCTGATATGCCATCATTTTCCGACTCTTATAAAGGTACCTTTTTATGCGGGTCACTTTTGAGGCCGGGGGGGGGGATTCAAAAGCGAATGCGACTTCGGTCTCATTCAACAAAATGTTGGGGGAGAAAAAAATTAAGTCTTAATCATGGTCCCGATAACCTCGCTATTAATTCGTGCGTTGTTTTCTTAGGATTTCGGTGCTAACATTCGATAAACAATTTATCATGATCAATATTTTATTGAAAAAAAAATTGTCTGTGGCAAGTTCCCCTCCCCTCGGATACGTCACTGTATTATGTAAGTTGCTTTTGATTTTTAAACAATCACAATGGCTGGTTTTCTCCCAGCCTTCCCCACCAAGCCTTCGGCAAGTCAGGCCCTCCGTCATCTGGGTGCAGACCACTAATTCAAGTGAGAATTTCTGACCAGCTCATTAGCATTAAAAGTGCCCCCCCCCACAGTATCTTTTGAAAAAGGAGATTGTTTGGCCCACAAAATGGTGAGATTGTGTAAATCGTTGCGAGGATCAACTCCCTGGGTCTTTGAGCTTTCATATGGGGGCAGAAGGGCTGAAAACTACGGTTGAAAAATGGTCCTAAGTGCCCCAGAAGGTTGAGGGTTGCCACTTGAAAATGGCTGCAATCAGACTTCGGAAAAATCACTTTTGGGGGGGGGTTGTTTTGTGGGAATAATTAAAAATGTAATTGGTTAACCCACAACAAATTGAAAAGAAATTGAAAGATAAGTGACCAGACAAGAATTTCATTTGTGTTTCAGAAATCTCAGGGATGTTGGAGTGCATGCTATTGGGCCCTGAACGATGCTGATCATACACTGTTTTCAAAGGGGCTTAAATTAGGGGACTGGACCCATCTAGACCTACCAGTACTCGCTATCTCCCCAAAGCATCTCGCGCAGAATATAGGGCGCCCTCGGACAATGATTTGGCTCACATCTCTCATAAAAAGGTGACAAGATGGCTGCCTATGTGGTACGTACTTCCTCACAATTTGCAGATGGTCATGATTTGTTTCGTTACCATATCTGCAGTTTATTTCTACATTATTATTTAGAAAAACATTTTTTTGGAGAAATTCCAGTACATTGACCAGAAAATTCATACTCAATGAACTTTGAGTCAAAGTTTGATTTGTAAATGTCGATGCGCGCGTGCGTTGCGAGGAACATGAACGTCGTTGTACTTAGGCTACAGGCTACTCCCAGAACTGTTGGGTCCAACCTCCGCCCCGCTCCTTTCGTGGGAGCGGGGTGGACGTCGGACCCCACAGTTCTGGGGGTAGGTTACGGCCTACAGGCTACAGTAAAAATTTGATGAAGTTTTTATTGACATCTTTCCGCCGGCATCCGGTTTATATCATCCCTGCAGTGTTACTTACAATTTCTACACATTCTTCATGTTCTTAGGTTGGAGTGAATGAATGATCATGAGCCGCTTCTGTTGTAACCTTCTGATGTGTCTGAGTAGCCCTGACATTAGGCCCCTTCCCTTAGATTTGGATTAGGTCTAGGGCCTCATTAAGAAATGTTTAACTTAAAGTACAGGCATGACAGAGCCTGTTAAAAAGACCAACCTGTAAAAAATTGATTAACCCTAGCCCTCCTCAATCCTCCAACAGGTGAAGGATTGAGGAGGGTTAGGGTTAATGCTGTAGAAAGACTTCCATACATGTATGGACACCACTAAACACCCGTGCACAAACCCATGAGACTGGTCTGAAAAATTTTAAGTGTTTTTTAAGTGAATTATGCAAGTTTCCACAGCTAAATGTCTGTTTTAGGACGTTTCGGTGCTTTCAGATGGCTTATACTGAGACAAATCAGTGGCACCCTGCTGTAATGTCATTTCCTCTGTTTAATCATCAGATTTGAATTGATTTTGGAGAAGGGAAGTTTGAGACTTGGTCAAGGGTATGCATATACATATGCATATGTTGGTTTCGATCAGCTGATCTGCCCAATGTTCTGCATGATTGGTCAATTCTCCAAGTTTACTTCCCTTTCACAAAACAGTCTGTCACAACCATGAATTAGAAAAGGGCGATTGGCTGATGGTGGAATTATCAACGAATCATACAACATCACTGTCGACCGATTCTGCAAAGATGGAGCAATCGCTCATATCGACCAATGACACCCAACATACATGTAGGGTGTTTCAAACTAATCTATCCTTTGGACTGCATTCCTTTGAAATCGACTTTTCTCACGTCTAAATGCTGAGTATATTCAGCTTCGTGATTGCATACATTTTTATACATCCGTGTAATAATAACACTCGTATCCTTAACTATACCTTTTAATGCATGTGATTGATTTCAGGACGATCCCGAGGATGACAAAATTGATGACTACTGGAATACATCATCTAGGTCTGCTCGGACCAAAACCTCCAACTTCTTTGACGATTTCTCACCAAATAACGTGAGACACATTATTTTTTGGAAGCAGGAATTTTTGATCGCCTTAGCTGTTTCAGTGTGAAAAAGCAACAATGAACAATTTTGTCTGTAGGGTTGTTTGACTTCCCTTGTGTGCAACAACTGCACTGAAATAAGCTTGAGGATCTCCTGTTTATTTCCCAGGATGAGAGGAGTGTGTTTGGGGCGGATAAGAGTCAAGCTCTCTCCTTCAAGGAGACGATGAAAGCTGCTGGCCTGGGATTGGATGAGGACGATGAGGATCAAGACACCATCATTGGCTGGGATGGAAGTGAGTGCAAGTCACTAGTGTATTTGATTCCATCACAAGTCCTGTCACAAGTAACAAACAGTCCTGGGTGGATGTCTAGGATCTTCATGTTAGCGTGATAACTGGAGAAATACTTAAGTGTATGAACTTCAGGTTTGGTTTGGGACCAAAAAGTCAAAGGTTAAGGTCACAACAGTTAAAACAATAGATACCCTGTCAGTGTACAGTCATTTACAAAAGTTTAGGACCACCCATACAAAATGCATTAACAAGGCGAAAAACTTAAACCGGTTAACCAGCTACAGTTTATGTGACTACATTTCCATAATTTTAACAGTCTAATATTCAGTGTTCCTTCCTTTATTTCTGATTACTTAGACTGGCTTTTTTTTCCACTCTGCCTAACAGACAAAATGTCATACAAGACCTGCCTTTGCAAACAATTTCATTCAAATGGGTATATAGCACTACACTGATGTTATGCACCACTGTAAAAACATGTTAGGTAATCATTCAGTGAGACAATGTAATGCAGGCCCAGTGACAGAAATACCAGTCAAATTCCAGGTGGTCTTAAACTTTTGCAAATGACTGTAATACTATGAGAAAAGCTTGGTATATGAACTTAAAAGTTAGTTTGTGGATCGGTCTAAGTAATCTAGGAAGTTTTTTGCATTTTGATCCTAAGGTTAAAGGTCAAGGTCACAGTGGTAAAAACAATAGAAAACTTGCTGCACGTAATTTGGGAAACACCACAGACAAACCATACAAATATGGCTTGTGCATTGGTTTGTAATCCCATCAGCTTATTGTATTTAAGCATGAAAGGTCAAGGGTAAAGGTCACAGTGACTGAAACTAAGACAAATTTTGTCATTTGAAAATTTAACTGGTTCTAGGTTTAGGCATGGGTTCGGCAGGGCATTTGTGATTGTTAACGTTTCATTTCATCGAGAAGCATTTCATAAAAAAACAGTTGATTGTTAATGAATTTATTTAAGTTATCCCTTTTATTAATTGTTAAATTAATTAAAGTGCAAAAAAATTGTGCAGCGTTTTGAAACGTCTAATGACATGGAAATGTATGCTAATTAATTCCAGTGTTTACATTTGTGGGCTTGTGCGGCAAATATATAAACAGACTGGGGTTCCTTTGTGTTTGTTACTTCCAGAGCTGTCGTCGGTGAAGTTCAGCACCAAGGGAGCAGGCCAGTCTGCACCCCCTCGACCCTCCACCCTACCGCCCTCAGCCAGGGGCACGGTGAATGCATCCCCCAGGCCGGCAAGCACTGGTTCATCTCCGTACCCTATGGGCACTTCTTCCAGCATAACATCGGCCCGGAGGCAGTCGGGCGGCACCAGGAATGGAGCTGCACTGCCCGCTCCTAGTCCTGGCCAGAGTGATGTCCGGCCACACTCTGCAAGCTTCTCGAATGAAGGTCTGTTGGCCGCCTGTGCTCTCTCTGTCTTGAAAAATGTTTTTCAGTCATGCTAACTTCCTTGATAGCTTGTAAATAGGCAAGGTTGTAGCTGCATGTACACTTACTGGTACATCAGCCAATACCAGCCGGCTTTCCATATCGCCGGCCAGCACTTGTGAGGTCTTGTGTTGATGTTAAGAGGTCCTGACCATAACACTGCTAGCTTATGCACTCTCATTGCAAAGTGCACTTGTTTATACATTTTAAAAGTTACATACTTTCCCTGACAAATTAGGGCACTGTCACTATGACTGTGGTGCGATTCCAGGAACACACTGTTCATGAGGGAGTTCTCTTTTAATAATGAACCAAGAATTTGGTCACAGATATCAGTTGCTGACAAATTGCACTTGTTGGCTTACCATAACAAGGCTCCGAATTACACCTAATTTATGACAGCAGAAGGCCCCAAATTCTCGAGAATATGACTGTTGAAATGTAGCTGTGACATCAAGGTTTCTGCCTTGGATGACTTTTCACTTCTTGTGAAAAGAAGATTTTCAGTTTTCAAAAATCTTCAAAATTCATCATTTAACCCTAACTGCCCAAAACCTGCCATACTCCAACAGCAGGTTTTGGCAGGTTTTGGCAGGTTTGGTACCGTACCGTAGGAACCTGCTGTTGAATTTTGTGAGACTTGGGATGAAAGGCCCAGGGAGATGGTGTTGGATTCTGTGTGAGTTGGGACACACAGGAGTCATTGTGTGCAGTGTCTGACTTGCTGTACCAATTGTTGGACTATGCTTGATTTTGTCAGGTTTGGTACTGTTCAATGCAAGTCATCCTATACTGCATAGACCCATCCATACCATATCACTCAAACTCCAACAGGCTCATTCTGTTGGAGTTTATCAGGTTTGGTGCAGTAACCTGCATGTACAAGTACATAGACAAGTACATGAACCTGTTGGATTTTGTGAGGTTCAGTATGCTTCCTAGTGCAAGAGCCAAGGGGGTTAGGGTTAAATTAATGGATGCTTACAGCCACATGAATTACTCTCTGGTCGCCACTCTTGCCTGACAGACAAATCAAAATCTAGCCCGAGTATTCCAGCCAGGCCTGCAGCCTTGAAAAAGAGCCCAGATTGTGCAGTGTTATATAACTTTCTTTTGTTCACGAACCTGGCACAGTGCACTGCTGACCAATACGAAGGGGTTAAAAGGGTTGATGACGGTCAGCAAAACACAGCAGTCTGGCTCGAGGCAGTCACTAGTATAGTTGATGTACTTAATCATTTTGACCTCATGTCACAGAGCATTGTCTTGAGTGTTTTGATTAGATTTTACTTTCACTATTTCCTCTCATTGCAGGCACCGAGAAGCGGGCATTGGATGAGCGATCAACTCACAGCACTGGTTCCTCTTCAGCATCAATAGAAGATGGTGAGAGGCAGTCTTCAAATCCCTGTTTCGTACAGTATTAAACAATCACTGTTTCATGCAAAACAAAAGCAGAAAGACAAATGCCATGACATCAAGACGTTCAGTGCGCATGTGCTGTACCTAAACCCAAGGGCAAATCTTGGGGGAAGGGAGGCCAACAGAAACTATAGACCCCCTTGCCCAAAGAGGCCCGCCATTTTTTTCAATGATGGGGACAGTTTTTCTGGTTCATTCACTTTCTCCTTATGTCAAGTTTATACTTTAAACACCAAAACTGTAGCATCAAGTCACAGAAAGGCCATCTGGATCCCCCCCCAAAAAAAAACTTTTGGCCCCCTGTATAATTTGGTTCTGGATCCGACCTTGACCATACCTAGTTGTGGGTATATAATTATATTATACATGTGGTAGATATACTTTGGGTTGATTTCAATTCCTTGTGAATTGCTCCACCATTGAGTTTTTCTTTTGGGGGGGGTTAATGTAGCCATTAAACGAGACTCCAAGCCCACACTCGCCGAGGTGTCCAAGCTCCAGGCTGAGGTGCAAGCGCTGAGAAGGAAACTGAAGGTAGGTTCTGTGTTATCGCAAAGTCCCAGCTGCGGCTGGCTGCAATTGCACCTGCCCACGGGGGGAGTAGTCACAGCCATTAGCCAGCGATATCCCCAGTCGCATCAATCGATGCAAGCCTTGGCCAGAGTATTTCAGACTCGGCCTAACATGTTATCCCCTGTTGGCTTAGGACCACTCGGTGACAGAAACACAGCATAAGCTAATTGCAAAATACCTAAAACTGGCTGGTTATGTGAACAATCTACCCCTCGGAATAAGAGCAGCCAGCAGATTACCACAAATTATTGGGAGTTAGTGTAAACCAAATCTGCACGTGTAGTATTTCATGCTATGAACAGAATGAGAAATGAGTTCTTGCCCCCAAAAACCTGGAGCATTAATTAATGACACTGTACATCTCCAAGCAGACCCAATATTTTAAAATCTTGTACTTTAAGCAAAACAAGGACTTTCATCTATTTTGTCGTCACACTGATTCTCTGAAAGTGTATAGTGATTGTGTGTCACCAAGCTAGCTGACATTGTCAAGCTTAAGGCATGTGTGGTGCTGTATGTAATCCCATCACAAGACCAGTCAACAGGGTGCACAGTGGCAAAGGGATTCTTCAGTTGCAATTCATCTGAATTAGCTTGTGACTTGAATTCAGACTGGAGGTCTTGCGATGGTCTTGTGATGGTCTTGTGATGGTCTTGTGATGGTCTTGTGATGGTCTTGTGATGGTCTTGTCTTGTGGTGGTACCCTGATGGTCTCGTGAGGTGATGTAATGGTTTTGAGGTCTTGTGAGGTCTTACGATAAACTTGCGATGATCTTATGATGGTCTTGTGATATGGTCTTATGAGGACTTGTGATGTAGTTATGAGGCCTTCTGATGGTCTTTAGTAAGGGATCTCGGCAACACCATTAGACATGTGCAGTTACAATGCCTTATTGGCATATTGATCCTATTTGTATCTGTTGACCTTTTCTTCTACATATATCATGTTTCTCGGCAGAGTGTTGAACGAGGGAGATGGGAAGCCCTCCCTGTGGCTGACACAGTTACCCGTATCATCACTGGAGAGCCTTACTCCCTTGAGCCTTACAGGTCTCTACAGGACAAGCTGTCGCTCCTTGATGCCGCTATTGGCTACCATGATGGCAATGCTATCTTGACTGTAAGTGAGATGTTTAACCATTTCGCGCCGGTGGCGGTTATCAATGTTGATGATGCTGGGACGGGATAATTGTCATTTTTTTTCTGTTTTCAAATTTCATTTACTGGACACTTACCCCCACATGATGGGACTGTCTGGTTCTACTCTAATCTGACAGGCAAAACATCTATTGACCCTGGAGTATTTCAGCCAGGCCTGCCGCCTTGTAAAAAGAGCCCAGATTTTGCGATGTTACATAATTTTCTTTTGTTCACAAACCTGGCACAGTGCGCTGCTGACCTCTTTTCAATAGGGGCCAGATTATTAGCGTACAGCGGTGCTGTGTGGCTCATTGCTGCAGTAGTGGAGTGCTTTTGTCCCCAGTGGTAAATCCCCCAAACCGTGATATACTGTTTCAAAACAAGGCTGGCTTTATCTCCACTATTGATGAGTGAAAAATGTTGGTAATGCCCAGCAGCCTGGTCTTTTGTTTTGAGAACGGTCTTTTGTCACAAGGCCCAGTTTCCTTTGTCTGAATACATGTCCAGCACCAGAAACCCCGGCGGCAAGTGGTTAATTTAGAACTTCGCCCTGAGACGAATAATGTGTAAAGGTTTCCTCAAGTCATTCACTTCTCAGATTCTCTAACTGCAATACCGCAAGTTTGGCCATGAGCAGCCTTTGTTTAAAATAACATGTTCCCATGCTCTAGTCAAATGTAATTGTTGATGTTCAAATGGTCACGTAGATCGTTTGTGCAGTTCAATTACTCTTAAATGAAATTTACACCCACAGATAAAGTAGTCCCACTGTTAATTTTTCCCTTCCAGAAAAGTCAAGTCTTTTCAGAGCTGAGGGGTTAAACTGGCATTCGTTTACCTGAGTCACTGGCGACAAATGGGCATACTCGCTAATCTCCCATTTGCTCTGTACATGCATTAAAGTCCTAGTGACCTGTAGAGGCAGACAGTGTGTTAAATTATAACTTTTTTCACTCTACACAACTTGTAGCTAATACGACTCCGTTGCAGTGGCCTGAGTGTTGCAAAGTATGACGTTGGGGTGTGAAATATTGTGCAAATGGCTCTATGTCAGTCAATCTTTGAGGCATTTGACTAAACATGTAAAGTTAATTGCTGTATCAGTTTTTAAAAGGTGCAATGTTCAGCCAAAATAAAACCATCTACAAGTGGTTGAGGACAGGAGATTGGCAGTAGCAGATTTCCAAAGTGTTTTAACCCTGTCTTCTCTGTGTTCTGCAGAAGATTGTGCTGTAATTGTGAAATGTCTTGACTTGTCTTTAGATCGTCATGTTCTTAAAAAGGACCCTATCCAAAGCAGTCTTCTGTGAGGAGATAAGGAGAAGACAGGTGGCTGCCAGCCAGTACATTGCCTTTATCAAGAAGCACAAAGAGAAGAGGGACATCGTGGCTAGCGAGATGGGGTAAGGTCACAGTGATGAAGCAGGTTACTTGTAATCACAGCGACAACGTGGCTAGCGAGATGGGGTGAGGTCACAGTGACGAAGCAGGTTACTTGTAACCATTCCAACTTGATTCCAGAATTTGCGGGGGTCCAATATGCTTCATCGAGTGAAGTTAAGACTTCATGCAGCAACTCTGCGTGACCATCACTTGTCAGCCACCTGTCAATTGAACCCATCACCCGGAATATGTATCATGCATACAAAGGTTTACCAGGGAAAATCGACTAGCGGTCGACGTGAGGGTTGTCACTGGCACTTGCCCAAAGCTTGATTAGGCACAGATTATCTTTGCTTGTATTGTATGTGAGTTTGTCATTGCACCACTGAACTGAGGAGGGAGAGGAGGAATTTGGTCTCCACCCACCCCCAACACTGACCAGGTGAACAGATAGAAATGGTCGCCTTGCTGTTAAAGTTATGTCTTAATATAGTCACTGATTTAACCCCCACCTTGGCATTTTTAGGAAGTGTATTTGCTGATTTTTGTACACTTAGGAAACGTCCTTAAGAGACTTTTCAAAGGATAAGGACTGGGACAGTGTGGAGAATTTTTAGTATGTAACTGTGTTTCACATGTCATCGAATTGACCAGGGTAAAAACAGTGTTCTATTTATTTACTTCAACAGAGAGCTGGGAAGGATAGAAGATGCCGCTGTAAGTTAAACCTGAAGTAATTTCTCTTTTTAGTTCAAGTTTAACAGAGGCATCAGTGCTAATGTGTCCCAAATATTTCCACAAATTGAATGACAAGCTCTCTTAATGTGGAGCTTTCCATGCTAGTTTGAGTTTGACCTGCAAAAGAAATTTCCAAACTAAATCAGGTACATGTTGTAGGAACTCACCAGTGGTTAATTTCCCAGTGGAACAAAAATGTGAAAGATTATAAAGACGAACAAAGAAATTGACTGGAGCGGGATTTGAACCTGCGGCCTCCAGGATACCGGTACCGGTGCTCTACCAACTGAGCTATCCAGCCCTATGTTGGTGGCTCTTCCCATTTGTCAGTATCTTTGTTTGGGGGTGCTATAGCCAGATGAAATTTAGTGCGAATTTAAAGATATTGAAAAGGATTAATCAGTTTTCTATCCTGTTTTTTAAACTGAATCTTCCCAGTGCCTTTGACCTTTATATTATGACTGACAAAGTTCCACATTATGTTCCATTCTTGTCCTCCTAATTAAAAAAAATGATTCACAGGGACAAGTCTGTTGGGTTTTTTTAAAAGAAAACCAAACGTGTAGCTTTGAACTTTTTCTTTGTAGTTGTGGCGATACAAAGAAGCAACTGAAAATCAAATACCTCATGGACAGCTGATGAACCTGAAGGAAGTGCATAGGTAGAAAGAGACTCAATTTTGGTTTGGTTTGCTGTATTTGCAAATGTAAGACGTCTGATGTTTCACAAAAAGAAATTACACTGTAGTGCAGTTGATGACCTTACAGTGGGTAATGCTAAATTAACAGTGACTTGGGTGGTTTTTTGTGTGATCCTCTGTTCATCGTCTGTAAGAAGAACACCCAAGCCACTCTTTATTTATCATCATCATGATCTTCCCCCCCCATCAGCTGCTGGGCAAGCATTTGCTGTTTTTCAGACATGTAAAGTTTGGTTAATGACACTGATCTTTGCAATTGTCCATTAAGTTTACTCACAATACACCAATCCCAATTAGAACTGAACATGCATCTGCATGTGTGGCTGATGATAGAGTCAACAATTGTCAACGATAAGACCCTATTGCTATCCTCAAACCATTTAGTTTTATTTACATGTATCTGTGGGCACTTTTGAGCAGTGCAGGGAGAACTAGGTGGGGGGGGGTCGGGGGTACCGTTTATTAGTTGAATAGACTTGAAATGGAGGTGCTGATGATTTTCACAGAGGTGTCTTTTCTGTGCATTTCTTTCATAGATGGCACAAAGTAACAACCACAGAATCAGGGTTTGAATCATAATGGTGATTTTGTCTTTGGTCTTCACTCTTTATCTCAGCTTATGTTTTGACAAGTCGACTACCTTAGCCACAGAGGCAGAGTACATCAAAGAACATATTGATCTACTTAACAGACAGCTCCAAATTGAGGTAATGAAGTTGTTCTCAGGATTTCTGTTCTGGCTGGCTTGAAAACAACTTGTGCGTCGTATATGCCTTAAAAGACGTTATTCACTCAGTAATGAATTTTAATTCATATCGTTCATTTTTCAGGCCTGCAACTTTTCCTTGGACCTGCCGATTTCCTCATTTTCACTTCAAAGTCCCAAGTTGTATGCCTTATTTGTTCATGCAGTTATCCAATCCCATGATGCATTGCGAGTGTCAAAAAGGTTTTATTAAATTTATAAGTAAATAAGAATTGTTGTAAATTGCATTTAAATTTAACCGTATTTTAAGATGAAGTGTATGTGGCTACTAATTCCTTCATCAAGTTTGTCACAGGCCAACTTTGGGAGTTGGTTTCAATTTGTGCATGCGATAATAAAGTTCTGATTTCCTTTGGCAGGCCGTAGATGAGAAAGCCCAAAGGGAGGGCAGGCAACCGTTCAAAGAATGTCCCCGTAAATCCAGCATCTTATTCAAGTCGGTTATCACCACCCTCTTCTATTGCTGTTACTATCATTATGGAGAACCAGAGGTTAGTTGGAGGGGTTGCTAGGAGGTGGTGGCTACAAATCACCCAGAATTTGTGTCTGCATTCGCTTTGGTTGTCCTGGTCTTTAATAGTTCCCTAAGCATTCCCACTCTCTTGTAGTTTGTGGTCATCTCTGACTGCATCTTGTTTCTGGCTACGCTCCTTGGTGAGCATAGCAACAGTGTTCCCAGGCTGACAACTACCAAGTAATCTGGAAAAACCTACATGAACACTCACTTTACTTGTATAAGTAATCAAAGTAGACTGATTTTTAAAATGGAAAGACTTGAACTCTGTCAACTTGGCAATTTATCCAACCAGTTCAAGGATGTTCTCTAACTCTAAACAATGGTGAATGGCAGCTAAATCTGTAAACAGCTTCAAGTTTCCTCGTGCTAATAAATGAGGATAACAATCTCCCATAGAGTAAGCACAGGCACTTTCCATCAGACAACAGATTCACCACAAGGACAGAGAAATACTCTCATACATGGTGTTACCGCAATCTTTACTATAGATCTAGTTTCTTTCACCATGAAAACCTTTAAGTCTTAAGTACAGTAAACTCTGACTAAGTCGGCATTGTGTAACTCGTCATATCATCCAAGTCGGCCTTTTGACAAAAGTCCCCATCGTCTGTAATGCATTTCCATTGAAAATTTCATTTTTAAGTCGGGATTTATAAGTCGTCATTTCGTATAAGTCAGCATGTTCTTCTCGGTCCCTTTTCCACAAAACCACTAAAATTCCTTTGTGTAAGTTGGCATTTAAAAAAATTTGTGCTTCGGTATCAGTTTCCTTCGCCGCTGTTGCCAAGAAGTGTCAAGCGACAAGTCCCACAGTGCTTGACTGATGTCTGTTTATTAGCAGCACAGGCCGTGATTGATAATCGGCCAGCATGAGTACATCAATACCAGTAACCCCTCTAGTGCTACATGCATGCGCTCTGTTCATTTTGGGGTCGCCTTACTGAACAAACCTAACCAATGCGTGTTTGGATGAGTGTATGTTTTCTGTACCGTAACTGTATCTCGTACATGTATGTACTGCACTGTCGAGTTCTGATGTGATATGCAAGTGGCTTGCCGTCCTTGCTTGGTCCTTAGGAGCACATGATCAGTTATTGAATTTGCAGCCCGTGAAGATAATAATCGAGAAGGAATTTGCTGGGATCGACCATGGAGGAGGTAGAAATAAACCAGGGTAAATCAAAGCCGTTGTATCAGAGCAAGGAATCATAATGTACATAAGCAATACATGTGTACATGTAAATCAGCAAAATGATGACTTACAGCACAAGTCAGCATTTGCGTAAGTCGTCATAATTTCTTGAAGTACCGAGAGTGCCGACTTCGCCCGAGTTTGCTGTACTATACGCCAATGTGAACCAGCCACAGGTACATTGTGATTTACCACAAAAGCTGTCTCCACCAACAGAGCCCCTTCAGATAATGAAGATGCACTCTCATAGAAAGAAAGACACAAATACCTAACCCTATTCACTCAAGTTCCAGTCCCTGGGTGAGTGCACTCTTATCATGAATATTCAACCTGCTCTCTGTCTAAAGGTCAGCATGAGCAGTCCCCTGGCCCTGCGTCAGTTCCACAAGTTGACGGAGAAGCAGTACTTGTTTACGGCGTTGTTGTCTCGGATCAAGTTGAGGCGGTGGCTAGACCTCGACGCCTTGTTGACATCAAAGGTGGGGTTTTGCTCCTTGTATTACACATTCTGTTTTTAAGGCTTGAGGTGGGCATACAAACCAGGGCTCTCCAGCTGTAGAATGCAAAGCCAGGAGGAAATGAACAGAATTTTCCTTTTAAAAGAGAATGGTGGCTTGGAACTGACCCCTCTCCAAAGTCTCCAAACCCCTTGACGCTGGCAAAAGAGATCACAGGTGCTTTAATACCATAACAAACGTGTTCACACAGAGATAGCAGGGTTTTGTGCTCATTCTACTGAAAATAAGTTCCTTGGAACCAGCATATGAATGCCACATGTTCTGTATCTGTCCCATGTAAACACACACTTCCTTAATTAAGGGACTTTAAACCTGTTAAGCAGAAGTTGACATATTTGTTCCGACACACGGAAGTCCCCTCAAAGTCAGGTAAAATTTAAATCAATGATAGGCACACTATGAATACACTGAGTTTTAAAAACTGTAATTTCGAAAATAACTTCATAATAAACCTTATTTATTGACTTGATTTTACTGAAATTTGCAGTGCATTAGAATTGAAGTCATTTATGATTTTTTTCATAGAATTGGAGAGGGAAAACCATGATGAAGTCGGCTGTCAAGTTTGAACAAGTTGTGGAGATCCTTGTGGAACAAAATGCCCCACATGATGTAGGTCATTTAAAAGTCAAAAGAAATGTCACAGTACAGACAATCCGACAAGTTATAAGAGGTCCGTAAACAGAATATCAGTGTCAAGCCCCAGACCTCGATGATTTGAAAGGCTGTCATAAAATGTTGACTTCATAAGACATTCTCCTTTAATGATGGTCACGATCCTTGTGGACATGTTCAGCAGACATTAGCGTGATGTGCTGGGCACACACGACCAATTTCTGTCAGAATGTATGGTCGATGCACGCGCGACGGATGTCAAGATAAATTCATTCCCACCGACCTGTCTCTTCTGTGCTGATGAGGGGGTGCCTCAGGTCAGGGCGCATGGGAACAGTTTGAGACATTCATTGATATTTTGGATGCATTTCCACCACATGGTTGACATAGTCATTGACAAATAAAAGTGTGAGAAGCAGAGTTTGAAAAGCATATTTTCACTGAAGCCAAGTAAATATTTCATTTTTGCGACAATAACCAGGCTCTGGACAAATACTTGAAGCTCATTGAGGACCCGGAGTCACGCATCTGTTTGGCGACGAAGCTCGATCGGCACGCAGTGGTGGTAGACGCCCTGATCCAGGTGAAGGATCGCCAACGACTGCTCAAGTACCAGAGCAAAGTGCCACAGGGTACTCCGGAAGCTAGACGCATCGAGGACATCATGAGAAACTCGGTGAGCAATTGACCACTGGCGCCAACCCCCCCCCAAGTCTCGTACACAGCCTGTGTACAAGCAACAGTTAATTTACTTTTTCAATACCTTAAAAAAATGTGTGCATCTCCTAATCCCCCTCAGAACTTCCACCATAACAAGTGCTACTGCATTGGCAACCCGTATGTGATGTCAAAAAGACACATTTGAGCAGGATGGAGCGTCATTAAGTACCAGAGTTTCCAGTCTGTACAAGATCCCCCTCCACAACCTGCGAGGGATTGAGGTGACCCTTGAACACTGACGACATTGTGTGCTCAGTACACTTTTGCAAAGACACCATAAAATTGTGGAATGAATTCTCACGTATTGTGTCACGTGTACACGAACAAGCAGAGAGATCTGTGCTTGGTGAGAAAGATTTATCATTCATTGGTCAAAGCACCACGTACCTGCATATGTTGGGTATGAAGTTTGTGAGGTGAATCTAAAACCACAGAGCTCACAAAAGAAATTCATAAAACATGGACTTTAAAAGAGCACATCAAATCAACAATTGCTCAGCTTTTACTGGCACTGTACCTGACCTTAAATCCAGCATAAAGTTGGTGAAAGGAGACATCTGAAATTTTATATTTGTGCTTTCTTCTGTTCCTATTTCAGACATTCAAGTGGAAGAATTGATCTGTACTGGCATCACTGAAGAACATTCCAGTTTACTTTATGAACAATTTATCTCTATGGATATAGGACGAGTTTTTAACATGTGGGTAGTCTGTTGAAAGGTCAAGGGTCATCTGGAATTGTAGGTATTCAACGCCAAGAAGTGCAACAAAGTTATCTTTGTATTTTTAAGGTGATTTTTGAGCTTTTTGGGTGTTGAACTGAACACTTAATTATTCCCTGTGCAAGTCTAGTTGTCCTCAAAGGATTGGATGAAAAATGGTGTGATAACAAAGTGATTTAACATTTAATGACAGGATTTTGCTGTAAAGAGCCACTAAAATCACACCCAAGGTATCTCGCTACACAAATGTCAGATTTCTAGTAAGAGCAAGATTTAAGGCATGAAGTTCAAATGCATTCGGCAGTCTGACTATACATTGACATGCCAACTCTTACCCAGAGCCCTCCTGAAATCCTTGTACATGTTCTTGGTGTCGTTATACCACTGTGTTGAATTCTGTGCAAAAGTTTCCCAGCTGAAGTATCTCAGCTTCCGCACAAACAGTGAATGTACTGCACAGAAAGTCATATGAAGCCTTAGTACTGTGTGTTGTCTCAACAGTGGATCTGTCCTTTTTTCCCCTCCATATTGTAGGTTTGCATTGATTTTTACACAACCCAAAACGCCGAGGTCTATTGTAAATCATATCAAGTTCTGTTTTGTAGCTCTATGGTTAGATTGAGCACGGTTTAGGTTAACCTTCTGTGGATATCTGAAGTTCCTGTATTTGAATTAATTTTAGCAGATTCTTGCCCTGAGGAGTCTTATTTTTGATAGAGTGGGCCACATTTATGTGATGTTGTGGAATCTGTGCCACAGGTCAGTGTTCAAGGGAATTGGTAATTGAATCATGTCCGTTGAGGTTCAATGACCTGTCAAAAGTGGGACATGAAGTGATGGTTACATGTCTTCGACACACATACAATTGGAAAAATTGTGTTTGTGTACTTCAGATAAACAGAGAGAACAGATGGGAAAATTACTGACAAGAACTATCAATCATGAGTATTAAAGATTAAAAATTCATTTTGATACATACATTATGTAATTTCTTATTGGTGAAAATTTATTTAATATTCAAAATAAGTTTTAATAAATTTTAAATGCAGGAAAACCTTTTTGTTTCTGGTTTGTTCATGTGGTAGTTTGTCTACAGAATACATTTTAAAATGAGATAGCTTATCCTTGTACACAAATGTTAGGATTCTACTGAAACGGGCATCTTACTTGAAAACGTAGAGAACCCCCAAAATAATGTTACAAATGAGGAAACAATATTCGTTTTAACAAGCCAAAACTTAACTTAGTATACATGATGTAGGAAGGAAACATGCAAACAATGATTTGAATTTCTATAAAATGTGAACAGTTTTGGAAAACTTGGAAGCTTGAAGTTTAAGGAAGAATAAAGCTGATGTTTATAAAATGTTTACTTTTCACAGTTTTGTTAAACTCTACATAGGGCAACAGTAATCTTTTGAAAAATCTGGTATTTATATTTTGAAATATCCAAATGAGTTGTATTTTTTACGTTCAAAGATGAAAAACACATCCAACTGACTGAGAAAATTAAACTTTTTCTTGAGCAAGATTTAACATCAGTAACATTTAAGTAGTCATATCCCTTGTTGGAGAGAGATTGCCTTTTCTCTCCTTTCCCCACTCTTCCAACATAAACATCATTCAAAACTTTACAGCAAAAATCTGCAGCTTCTGAAGTCATGACCACTGATACTTGTTAACAGTGCACAAAACTCTATTCCAATGGTGCATTCAACAAAGAAGAAAAACACGCCCCACAGGGCTGGTGAGATTTTGCGGTCACAGACCGGTCATCATGCATCAGTTACCACCACAGCAAGAGTTGATTAACCGCAACAGTTCCAAATCCTCCGATTTCATGATTTTACATACATCCTATGGGGTAAGGGTTAATGGGTGGACCAAGCCAAATATGATGGTCGTCATTGACCCTCGTTGTAATAGGGCCTGATCAACTGACATCAATGTACCACATGACCACACAGTTACGCTAAGATTGGCCAAAAGTGCAGCAAGTTGAGTGTTTGCTAAGTAACCATACATTGTACATCTAATGTATAGACATTGAAGCTTCCTTTCATGTGAAATTACCATGAATTCTCCATCACATGGCATATTGCTCGCCATCTGTGCCTGTCCATTTGTCTTTTCAGTGATGATCCAGTACTTGGTGGTGACTCCGCATTTCTCATACTTTTTTCCATTAATTAAACACAGAAGGCTTACCCACCAACTAAATACTATGCATGGCACTGTGGTCTTCGCATCTGACAAGAGGTGAATTCCAGACAAGTATTTGTCAACCACTGGACGATTTTTGCCTGGTACCGGGATTACATTCTGGGTACTTCAATTTCCAGAGATATCAAGCAGTGGTCACCGACTGGTGGTCCTCCACATTTGACCAATGGGGGGGGGGAGAGCACCCTGAAAGATTAATTGTGGAGAGTACTCCTAGTGTGCCACGCCCCCTCGGTATCTACTTCCAAGCATGGTGGCATCCCCGCAAAGAGGGGTCTTCTCCAGTATGGCCTGAGCTTCCTCCAGTGGGATGTGAAGCACGTCCATGCAGATCTTGGTTAAGGCTTCGGGTAAGAGCACTTTGCTGACATAGTCAAAATACTAAGAAACGGATCGGTTAAAAAGAAAAAAAATGAGAACTAGAAATACTGTATGTGACCTGTTAACACAAAATGAGCTCAAGGGTGGACTTCTGAAGAGTTCAGGATTAGGCAGAACAAAAGCTTTACAATAGTATACTGAGTACCAAAGTGTGGTGTCGTTTAGAACCAGGAAGTGCTGTACAAATGGAGTATGTACATTTGTTTCATTTGCTGGTTCTCGTATCAATACCTTTTAAACACATATTTACGGTACTCTTTAACAAAGGTACAGAGTTCAGTAACGGAAATATTGAAAGAAAACTGTCAATCCCCTATTATATTAAAGCCAGTGGCTAGTTCTGCAAGACACAGTGCACAGACCTACCTTGTTGTGGCTAGAACAGTAGACTTTGACGAGCTCATTCATGACGCAGTCCACTTGATCCTCTGTGTATGGGCCATACCAAGCCTCATACGCCAAATTGGCTGGTATAATGAATTGAAACTGGACCAGCATTAATACGAGATCAATGTTTTTACCAATCTGTTTGTGGTATAGTGCAGACCCTTCTCGGACGCCAAAGTTGAAGACACTATCCTGTCATGAATTTCCTTTCTATAAGTTGTAGTTGGTTATTAACCAATATATGTTCTAGATATAGTCAAATTACATTACACAGAAACTGTAAGTGCTTACCTCGGGTGGAACCGCCTTGTTTATAATTGGCATGCCTCTTGCAAGGCCGCTGGAAAAGAAAACAGAAGTCGACATGAGAGTGGCTACTTTATCACAGGAAAAGGTTACTTGTTGCGGTAATGACACTTTGTACAATGAACATGATGAACAGTGACACGTACATGTAATCAAATGTAACTATTTTATGTAAAGCACTGTTGTCTGGTAAGAAATAACATGATATGGTACTAGCGTGTGGGACACAATTGGATCTATCAAGCAGATAGTGACATTCATGTCCTTGGGCTGGACAATTTACAAACATTGCTTCTGCCATCCTCGAAGTGTGAAAATAAACTTCTGGTGGCAGACAAGCGTGGTTTGGTACGGTTGGGGGTTGCCAGAGTCAAAATCCGAACTGCTTAAATTAACAATGCAGCACAGTAACAGTGAAAAATCTTTTTTATTTCACCTTTCCAATGAAGATTTCTTTGAGGTATCTTCTGTTCTTTCTCGTGAGTCGCTGCAAATGAAGGCAGCTGAGTTTACTCACACCTCTAAGGGAAGCACAAAAATCAAAACAGGATGTGATATGGTCATTAACAGAGGGTTCAATTTATTTTAAGTAGAATTTGAACTGACTGATATCCACAAGACCCTTCAACAACATGAAGTAACATGACACAGAAAGGACTTACTCGGCATCTGAAATGATATTGCTGATGCAATCCACATCGCCATCCGAAAATACCTCATCTGCACACAGGTCTACCATTTCATCCCTAAGATCCACCTTCTCAATATCTGTTGCCTTGTGGCTCCTAGCAACGGCATCCTCGTCACTGGGTACCACATCCAATTCCTGATTCCCATTTTTCAAGTTACTCTGACCTCCTCTATTTTGCATAGCTTTTAAATTGACAATACTTGCTCCTCTCACAGCATCGCCAGCTCTCTGTCTTTTTGTCGGTTCCCAAGTTTTTGTGTCTGAAGCAGAAGAGGCTGTGTGTGATGGTGCTTGTCGACTGCATGTGACCTCCTTCTGATCCCAGTCCCTGTTCCTTTTCCTCTTCTTGGCTTGCTCCTGGATGCTGGCACCAGTTGTCAAGTTGGAATGTCTTCCCGACCTCAAGATCTCATCGTCCTTGGTGGTGTGTTCCTCGGAAGCTTTAGGATCACAGTCTGCCTTCTCTTCAACAAGCTGGATTCCATCACTTCCCAAATCTTCTATTTCGGTCACATGTTCTCCTGTGGATCTAAGTGGGCCCTGGTGGCATGCCCGTCTTGAAGCTGCCTCAGACAGGGTATCACGCCCTCTCTCTGTGGTGGGTTGCTCCTTCTTTGTAGGCATGGCATTTATCTGTCGGTTCACACTTTGTGAGAAAAAAAGTTAGAGTTAACTTATTTTTATTACTAGAGGAGTGTTTTTTATTTAATCTATACAGTGGACGAGTGAAATAAAATACAGTGCAGAACTTCAGGAAAAACATGTCTGGATATTGTATTTTTTAACGGAAAATGAGCTAGGAGGCAAATTAATGATGCTACAGCAAATCTTTCTATTTAAAAAGATCTCAACTTTGGCTCAATAGGAATCAACTGCTTTGTGATGTGTTTGCGTGGAGTACGAACTATCCTCAAAAGATGCTAGGCCTTACATCACTAGCAGCAAAATTCCACATGGGTCCCTATTAAAGAAGAGTCTTTAGTCACACAATGTACTCATGGAAGTAAGCTAAAATTCAGTACCGTCCTATGAAAGATAAAAATGTCCAGCATAGAACATTCAGCTGTAATTACATGTAGCAGGGATTCTCAGCTCAAAGCAGCACCTAGAAAATTTGCCCCTCTAGAGCAGAAAAACAATCCATGGAGGAACAAACTCACATTCTCTTCAATTTGTTCCTCTTCTTACGTGCCGACGTTGTCACCTTGGCCATGCTCCTTGCGCCTGCATGAGCAGCCGACGGGAAGTAATCGCTCATCCCCACTGCAGTGGGATCAGCATCCCTGTACACGGTGTGCAGCAGGTGCGCAGTGGTTTGGAGCACGGTGGAGGGATGGTACTCACAGACATAGACATGAAGCTTCTCCGGGAAGAGGATGACGGTCTCAAACTTAGGCTCTAGATAAAATGGCGTACAGGCATTTAAGTTATGTAGGGATCCACTATTCAACTGAGGCATTTGGTCAACCATGTAGTTGATATAATCTTCCTGAGCTCTAAACAAGCTGTGGACTTTGTGTGCTTTGTGTACAATGTATTAAAGCATTTCAAAGTCAAGGAACTCTATACAATGCATTTCAATGCATTTTAGGCATTTCAGTATCAACGGGCTCAACATGCCCTTAACACCACACTATCCTTGCTCACTTGACCTAGAAACATTTCAATGCACCATCTCAACTGCCCAGGGTGTGTACAACATGGGTGCAACCATTTCACCTGCTACCATATTTATCACCCACAACAACCCTCTCTGCCCTCACAGGTACCATTTACACTCCCCGGTAAGAGAGACACGTGAGAGTAACAAGGTGGTGTGGCCAAGGACATATCCTAAGTTCCATTGATGGATTCATGAACCCCATTGCTGGAGTTCATTATGAAGGTAGCCATGTGACCGTAATGCATTCATTTCATAGTTGTTTGTGAACCAGTGAAGTGCAGTTGCCAGCAAAGGGTGTCAATTGTTAGAAAAATTGCGCCCTCTCTTGGTTCCGCTCGCGGCGTATATCTGGTATCCCCAACAACTTCTGTGTCCTTTTTCTTGGATTGTGAATTAATGGTGAAAGCTGGATTTACTCATTAAAAGGCATCGTTGGGTGACTGGCTTCTTGGTGAACTTGAAACCAATCTTCACCGTGTTACCTGCAAAAGAAGAAACAACTACACAGTAAATTCTGGAAAATAACTTAAACAAATTGAAGGAGTGTTTATAGCGAGAGAAAAATGGGTATACCTTTTTAGCTTTCTTAACTTGATAAAAACAAAGGAATGTCCCAAGAAGGTAAGTATATAAAACAAATGTGGGCATGTGACAGCATGCGTTCTTTTTGGGGGGAGAGGTCAGGGGTGAGGTTTGTTCAACATTTATTTTGAGGGGGAGAGCGAGGAAGGGGAAGCTGAGATGGGGTAGGGTTGGCAGGCTTCCTTGACCCTTTGCTGGATGAGCGCCTACCCTGGAGCATCTTGGGCTGCTCTGCCTTGGGATTTCCTTCCTTCTCATCCCTCTTTACCCTCGCTGCTCGCTTCTTGGCATAAAAATCACCGATCCTGTCAGCAACTACATCTTGCAATAAGGCAACCGTTTCCTAAAAGTTAAAGAACAGAAAAATAGTGGTTCCCCTTTTTTAAGGACAGCACAGATTTGGTTGCAGATCCAATGGGGGGCACCTCTATGTACTTGGATGAGCCTGGGTGTGTGTGTGCAGACTCACTAGGAATCACTGAAGCATGCAGACGAGTACAGACGTCACATGGCACTGCATGTATATGCAGCATTTAAGTGTCCACTGTGCTTCAACACTGGGAATCGCTGCGTGTTTTGACATCCTCTGAGGTTGAAACTTCCCCCTCTGTTGAGTTTCTGTATCATTTATCTTATTCAAAGAATATTACAAAAGCAGATTACTACTGCAAATCACAAAAACTGTTAATGTATTGAAACTGTCTGCAAATAAATGTACAAATCTGCAATGAATGTAAAACAAAAATACATGTATGTATGGAATCTGTACTCTAGCATCTGTCCTAACTACAGTGGGGTTGGGTCTCGAGATGGGCAAAAATATACACAGGTAGTCTAGATTGTCCAAACTACATGTATGGTACACATTTGGGCCAGCCAACTATGGTACCGTGTGCCAGTGTGTGCCATAGCTTATGCCTTTGTCACTCCAAACATACATATTGTCATTCTGTACACTGATTGATACAAGTACTATCTAGTTTTTGTTTTAGTCATGGACAAAACACCAGTTTGATATGGTTTTGATGCATGATGTTGAATGCAGGCCACACAAAAAACTGTAGAAGGTTGACGGCATTTCCTGTGGAAATTTGTTGACTAGTTGGTCTAGCCTGCTGTCCCGAACTACGGTTCGAACAGATGCTATAGTCGGGACGTAACATTCCTGCCAACTTCCTTTTTTTCTTCCATTCTTCCCTAAAGAGCTTTAAAATTTTTTCTCTGTTTTACCTGTCGGTGTCTGTCTTGAAACCAGCCATCATTTCTCTCCTCATTTAGGATGCACAGGTCGAGGGAGACCAACATCTTCCCTAACTGGTCATTTAAAAAGAAAAGAAGGTTGAATAAAGTGGTTGAGTTTGATAACAAAAAAGCATCCCTGTCTGTTAACTGAAAGAGTTCCACATATGGATGCCACTTGATGACACACTGCACAAACCCAATGAGATGGGTCTTAAAAATTGTAAGTATTGTAACATCAATTGCCTCTATGCACGTAGGTCTTTGTCACGCTGACAAATGACACTGCAAAGTCTTCTACTTGGGTTTTTGTGGCTGTTGGCCATTTATTATCACACCGTCTGTCCTGTCTGGCATTAACCCCGAAACACACCCAAAACAATGAGACTCAGAAAACGCTAGGGTGCTGATGTTGCGGCAACCGGTCTCCCGCGCTGACCAGCAGGGGCCTACTGCAGTACGGCCCGAAATTAAGAGACATCCACGCAAGGGATCCACGCGTCGAGAGGGAACCCCAGGCGTGTGTCAGTAAAGTTTCGGCGACTTAAAAAAAAAATCCCACGCGAGGCCCTGCATTGCCACGCGTGGATCCCCTGCGTGGATGTTTCTTAATTTCGGGCCGTACTGTACATGGCTCTACCCTGGATTTGTAGCACTTCTGTAGCAAACCCACTGAACATCCAGCACCAACCCTACAGTATAGCTATAGCTATGAGAATACCTCAATTACTCCAGGCTGATTTGGACTTCTTAGGCAATGCCGTTGCTTTAATAAGTAAAGGTAGGGAAACATAGATGATAATTCCCTATGTGGAATTCTCACCCAAGGAATCTTTCCCACTGTACATGTACAATAATCCAAGCAATTATAACAGTGGCATCTATGTGTGGGGAATTGTTGTAGCCCTATGAAAATTTCGGGGAAAACCCACGCACTCAGATAGGGACTGAAAACGCAATCCACACGTGGACCGAGCCGGATTCGAACCCAGACCGCAGAGGTGGAAGGCAAGGAAAGAAACACTACGCTAACCTGACTATCAAAACCCTAGGATTAGGAAGCCAACGGCATCTCTATGAATGCTAACTCCCTAGCCACTGTTGTCAGGAACCTTCGCAAATATCCAGTACAAAGTTGTAACAAACCATTGGGCTGACACATATTGACACTTTACTCAAACTTTTAGGAATGATTGACACTGATCATGGAGGATCAAGACCCACTCAGTGGTGGCTGGGCAGAACCTATTGTGAAATCCTCAAAACCTCTCCTGCTAGACTTTCCAGGATATGTGAGGGTCAAATCTTTAACTATTAGGCTCATTCCACGTGACATCGTGCGAATATGGACAACTTGTCCCTTGTCTATACTTTTGTCCTTCCAAACCCGTACATGTACGTACATGTACGTAGGCTGGGCTGGGTTTTCACACGAGAACAGTTTACCATGTTTACGTGTACGCGAATGCACGTTGCCCACTTTTGACAGCGACTCTTGACAATCGAAATTTAACGTACCTTCAAATAATGGTGCATTTCTCGACCATGCCGGTTCATTGCGATTGTAATTTTTCATCTGACATTCATCAAAATTCACATTGCCATGCCGTCTTCCCAACTCATCGAAAACTTAGACTAAATTAAGGCCGTGTCCAAACGGGCTTCCAGAGCTACGGCTGGGTCTATTGTCTGTGCGTCTCCACGCATTTCCAATGGAGTAAAGACCTAGCTCTAGACAAGAGATTCGGATGCAGCCTTAGTTTAGCGCGGTCTTGTATACGGTGTTGTCGCATGGTCGGTGAAGATAACAATAGCCAGGCAAAAATCTTTCTGCACTCATGCTCAATCATATATTTGGTGTGAGAGCAAGGTACCAGACCGCCTGTTACATCATTGAAGAAGAAGACACTCAGTACTGTAGGTCCACATGAATATGATGAAGTATGGTTTTCAAATCAGAAAAAGTGTTCATTTGTTTGTTTGTTTGTTTTCTTCCTTTTGTGCCATGAATTCCTGTGTACTTGATTAAACTGTTGTTTAAACTGCAGTGGTGAGTTGTCAGGGCAAGCGTTTGGAAACAATGTTTCATTCACCCCGTGGGGCATTGGACTAGTCAATGATCAGAGTGAAGGGTGAGATACACTGTGCTATGGATCAACCGCACTGTCCTGCGAGGTTTCAGCCGTGCAAACCCTCTGTAATGCAGTATTTAACTTTTCGACCTTCAATGATCAAAAATTCGGATATAAATATCAAATTTCCAACATGCTCTGAACTCTTTATTGTATGTTAATCATTGAAGTTCAGAGCAGAAGTAACTTGTCGGTGCTTGTTGGCCTTTTCCATGGTTGTATATGTATTAATACATGTATTTTGGTCTGTTCCAGCAGAGCGTCATCTGTCATCCTTCATGATGAACTTCTTCAGTCGCTACAGGGTTCTCCTAGTTGGTATCGTCGGTCTTGCAGCAATTCACACCGGCTGGTACTACATAGCCAGGAGTCCAACCTTCAACCCCACCCGTAAGACCTTGGACATCACTCCTGCTTACTACAAGAGCAAGCGAGCCAAACAGGCTAGCCAGGCAGCTGCAGACAAGACCAAATAGCATTGAATCCAAGGTGTGTATATGCTAGGCGTGATCAGTCAAACTGGGCATTCACCCAATCGCTCTGTGGGATCGGTTAATATCCTTTATCATGAAATCTTTCCTTTCCTGTTTTGAAACAATCTTCCACATACGTAAATTAGAAAGGAAAGACATATGTACAGATATGATTTAACGTGTATAGAATCAAGGCCAAGTGAAAGCAAAACTTTTTCTCATGTGAGATTTTTTACATTGAGAAGAAGCAGACCTTTCATTTTTTTCAGAACAGTACATGTTGATGGTCTTTCTTGAAGTACATTTGTGTTGGAGCCCATGTGAGTTAAACAGGTGTCTTCCGTTTTGCATACTCTATAGTGCGTGACTGTTTAGTATTGCATTGTCAACCCTGTTGCACTTGACCTTTGTTATTTGACATGGAAATATCACCAGAATTGATTTCAAACTATTACTGTTTGTTTGGCTGGTAATTGCATTAATTCATCACTCTTGGAAATTAGAAAATGTGGTCTGAACTCACAAAATCATATGTCAGATGTGACAGGGACACGAAAAAAATGGACCTCTAATTTTGGGAAAATTGCCCATTTACAAGTTGTGCAGTCGCAAGGCTAGTCAGAAACTATTCTAACAATCAGTGACAAAAAGGCATTCTTTTGTCATGATTCACCAGTTACTTGCAAAGTTGTTAAAGATAAAAATGGGCCTACAGTAATCATGCACGCACTTTTTTTCTTTTTTTCCCCTTAGGTTTTTGTACATACTCGTTGCAAGCATGAAACTTCCAGTCTGGGTGGCCAAGCATAAGCTTTTGTCAGTCGGTATAGCCTTACTGACCGTACATTTGACTATCTACACTGTCCAGAAGATGGCCCACAGCACCTCCAAGACCAGACGGAGCCTCACCGGACCCCCACCATCAGCTGACAAGGAGGACTAGGCTTCTAATCGCTGGTAGCCAAGGTGAAAGCACGCTGCAGTATGTGAAATGAACCAGGTCACAGAAGAAATTTCAAACCTTGTACCAGAAGAATGCCTTCTCCGGTTTCTCTTGCATTGCCTAGTGCTGTTGTGGGTTGGCAATGATTGTAGAAATTTCACCCTTGGCTGATATCAAGTTTAGCCTCAAAATGGACACCGATCCCATTACTTTGAAAACTTAGTATTTCCATTTGGTTTTTAGTAGGATTTAATATTTGATGTTCTAATAGCTGGGTGAACATTTAACACTCCGAACTGTTTATTTTGCTTTAGTACTAATGGCCACCCATGGTTTATCAGCCACTGGTAGGCAAAAATATAAATGTGAAGTAGAAACTGAGGTGTCTATAAGACATAAACATATATTTTGGCCTATTTTTCTCAGTGCAATCACCTTATCCACTGAGATGGTTGAAGTTGAATTTGGTTGTGTTTTTTATCTCCGCTGAAAGAAATCAGTGTGTTATGCTGAGCTTTAAGTTGTTTTGTATAAACTGAACAGTCACCGAGTTGGGACTCTAAGGCTGTTTGGCCTTGGGACAGTTGGTCCATAAGTCAAAGGTGGTGGTCATTACAGAGACTGGAATAGAAACAGGTGCTGCTGGATGTATGAAATGTATTTCTGATTTCTGTCTTTTCTGTTTTCAGATGTCCGCCATGTCACCAGGTGCCCCTCACGCTCAGCGGCAAGAGACATCCAAAATTGTCCAGAGGCTGTCAAACACTGATGTCACTGAAGCCCTGGAGACCTTCCGGTTTCTGATCCAATCATGTTACGGCCCCGCTGGCCACCTTAAGACAATCCAAAATTCTTGCGGTGGTCCAGTAACCGTTACTTCATCCTCGTCAGTGCTTGTCAGGCAGCTGTGCCCATCCAGGCCCATCCTGCGCCTCATGTCAGCTGCCGTGGAGGGCCACCTAGCTTCCTGCAGTGACGGTGGCCTGTTCTGTGCCCTGCTGATGACGAACCTAGTCCAGACCTGCAGCAGTTTGCACTTGCATCCCATCCTGTGCATTGGTGTCAATGAGCTCATGCTGAAGGCATGCACAGATTACCTGAACTCGGATGACTCCTGCCGAGTCAGTGTTGATGTTGGCGACTTGCCGACGATGCTGAGCCTCGTTCGCTCTGTCATCTGTACAAAGCCCACTTGCGGGCTGTTTCCACGAGAGACTGACCTAATCTGTAACCTGAGCCTTCAGGCTTTCCTCCAAGGTCTGTGGCCCTCAGGGCCGACTCTCAGCATACCAACAGTGAGGTACATCCTCATTGAAGGCAAGACCCCTATGAATTCTTGCATCATGGAAGGAGTCCTCGTCGAATCACCCCAGATTCCTCTGTACACCAGGAGACAGTTTACCCCTCCTGAGTTAGTAGATGGCAGCATCAGGGTTGCTGTCTTCAACACCTCCCTTGCCGGGGGTGGAGAAGGATTCCCAGACATCCACCTGGAGGCAAGACAAGGTGTGACTGTTGACGCAGCCACAAGGGACTGCCTCCTAGCCCTTGGTAGCTGCCTTGTCCAGCAAAGGGTTGGACTGTTGGCTTGTCAGAAGGTCATCCATCCATGCCTGAAACACTTCCTGAGAAGCCATGGTGTCCTGACAATAGACAGGCTGTCTCTTGTTCACATTGATACCGTCCAGATGGTCACGGGTACGGATAGTGTTTTCATAAATTTTATTTTCTCATCAGAATGGTTTGGAAATAGGGATTGCATTTATAATTGTGCCATCAGCTTTGACAGACAGTACAGGTTTGTGCTCGTTTTGTTGAAAATTCTCATGATGTGCCCTTCTCTGATTCACATGAGCAGTGCCACACTCCATTATGCATGTTTCAAACTAAAGTATATCATATGCCTAAAATTGATTTCTTTCTGAAATAAATAATATGCCTAAAACAGAGCCTTTCTATGAAATAAAGAAAAGCATCCATGTCCACTATCTGTCAGGCAGATGAACAGAAATCAGGGCCACAGTCTATAACAAGTCTTTTTAGCAGTCTGGCCATAGGTCCTGTCACAGGACCAGCCAGAAATAAGGGGTTAACACTGACAAAACAAAATTCATTTGCTTGTGACTCAACTTGAGATTACATGACTTGCAATTAAATGACTAGGAGGTGACGGATATCGGACTGCAGAAACTTTAGGTACTCAGGGTTGTACCAGAACGTGGGGGTATAATTTGATGGGCAAAATAACCCAAACTCTTTTAGGCTTTTGTGCCAGTGCTACCAACCTTGCAAATTTCTCGAAAAGTCATCACTATGCACGAACTTAAAATGGCATATTCCGTGCATGTCCATTGCACCTCAAGTCCTATATATTGGATACATGTAACTGTTGGAGAAATCGGTAACAAGGAAACCAAGCGATTGATTTGTGAAGGATGTGGGAAGCCTCAGTCGACAGTCCCAGTGAGTCTCTCAATATATCCACCTTTCCCTCTCTCCTTCACTTCCTTGTGTCTGGCCGGCACTGCCCACTGATTTCTATATACAGAATAGATAGTATGTGCTCATATCTCCGTGCCCTATCAAATGAAGTCTCCATGGTTCATTTTTTTGGGCCTCCAAAGATGGCCGCCTCCACACTATGCAATATTAAGTACATGAGTGTATTTGGACCTCCAAAAGTGGCACATTGGGCATCCATCCTTCTGTCATAACAGTCTCGACATTCTATCCAGTAAGTGGATGGATAGATCAGTGTGGTACTACCCTTCTATCACCACCAGAAAACACCACCTTCAACCCAGATTCTTTTCTCTTGAATCTTATCGTTTTCATCCTCTCAGGAGCCCAACTCCTGGGAGCTGTACAGCCCACCATTCCAGAAGATGCCCTAGGGCGTGTGGAGGAGGTGAGCCACTGCGTCATGCATGGCAAGAGTTACATCCGTCTGCTGAACCGTAGCCGTCCAGTCTGCAGCTTTGTCCTGTGCAATCGGACAGAATCAGCCCTAGAGGAGCTGAAGGTTGGTAA
Source organism: Acanthaster planci (assembly GCF_054643075.1). Classification (NCBI taxonomy): domain Eukaryota; kingdom Metazoa; phylum Echinodermata; class Asteroidea; order Valvatida; family Acanthasteridae; genus Acanthaster; species Acanthaster planci. The sequence continues at coordinate 10,614,081 of NC_141777.1, read as the reverse complement.
AGACACTGCCATTATGAATGACATTCCTTGCCAGGTAATACACCTGTGCTCGCAATGCTTTTTGATGTCAATATTTTTCCCACAATATCGCCGCAATGACAATACAAATTTTTAGCAAATTGTACACAAACAGAACAATATATCATGGAAAAGTTACCTGTACCAACTACTCTCGTGAACTGATCTTTTGTTTGTTCTTCAGCATTTCATAATTAAATGTCAGTAAATAATTTTGGTTGCCTTGAATATCGGTCACCATTATTATCAATTGTATCAGCACTGGGAACTGCCCAGAAACTTCATGAACATCAGATGCCATACCGGTAGATACACAGGGTTGGGATTTTGTATGAATCAGTAGTGGGCAGCTATCGAAGAGAAGTCTGACCATTGCAGTACATGTAAATGAGCTTTTTCAACTCTGACTTCAACTACATATATAGTACACATGCATCTTAAATTTAAATCGACAACTTATTAGGGCGACAGCGAAATAAATATTCATCTTTTAATGCCCTGAACCAGGTGCACAAACATGTGTAGGTCATGTGCATATGTACATAAATAAAGTATCATCAATTTTTTTTTTGAAGAAAAATCACCATCACTGTTCACCATTATATCACACACGCCCATGTAAGTGTGTGGAGTGTGCATTCGATAGACGAGTTTTTATAGAAATAATAATTACACAATGTATAGCGTGTTCTAATATTCACAGGATTCAATGTTTGTCTGTGGACAACTACAGAAGACAATTATAAAAGAGAGAGACCATTATAAATATTCAAGAGAACCAATTTGAAGGCTCCATGGAAAGGTCACAGTTGTTACCACTTTTACCCTGCGTGTGATCACTTCCACCACCTGTTCACCTCTAAAGTTCCATAAGAATTCATAAATTGCAGTAGAGTCTTCTGTACTGAACATCGTGACAATCTCTCCTCCAGACTGCTTGCAGAGCAGCCCACCATGTTCTGTCTTTGACGCTGTCCCGTCCCTTGGCCCTGCCCGGAGCCGGCTGCTTTGAAGCCTGTCTTGCCGCTCATCTCAAACAACAGGTAATGTCCACTTATCCACCTGTAGGCAGATGTACATTTGATTGCAGTGGTACAGGTGGCTGACCGTCCCTCCCCCCAACTGCCCAGTGATAAGAAGCTGTTATCAAGGGCTTGACTGTTTTCACATGCATTTGGATGGAAGAGCAATGAAGTTCTTAGTCTGTATGTGACTTTATTTTCCACAGAGCCCACTCTTATCCCCCACCCTACTAAAAACTTGGCCTTCAATTAAGTGGCAACCTCATTTCCAAAGATCCTTGATCCACCACTAGACCACTTTTTAAAGCTCCTTTCTGTATTTTTAGTTGAGCTGAAAAAATACCTGTACCTGCAAGAGTGTGTATACAATCAGCTCTTTTTCGACATTTGTGAGGTGTTGTATCCAGTTCAAGAAAAGCTAGGGGATAAATGCCCATGGACAGATTTACTTTGTTTTCAGGGAAACGTTTTGAAAGAACGGAAAATATTTGTGTTTAGGGGAATAACACAAAGGGAGCACAGCTCTCTTACAGTGATTATAGTGTCAACTTTTTCCCAAATCTGGAGTCACTTGAGCTGCTTTTTGAGGTCCAAGGCCTCAATTGTATTGTGTTTAATGGGAACAACTGGAGCCCTCAACATTCTTACCCACAAGTATGCCTACATCCCTCAGGATGCCGGACTGTGCGATTTATCGGGAATGAAGGACATATCTGAGGGATATTCTTTCCTAACCCCTGCATGTGAAAAATTCTATCAAGTGAAAAAAAAAGATGCGGCTCCATTTTCATTTCAACTGAAGATTACGTTATGCATTTTTGACAGGTTCATGTTATCCAATATAGTTTTGGGAGATGTTGTAAGTACTTGTGCCTCTTTGGTGTCCTTGATTACAGATAAAAACCCTGGAGTCAGATGTCCTGGACAAGGTTGGTTGTTCACCACTGCAGTTCCAAGAGGCTGCCGGCAACTTCATCTATTGTGTGGAGTTGGTAGCCAGGGCTCTTGAACATGGACAGGACAGCCAGGTGACTGATGATGTCCATCATCACAGATGGCCCCTCCCACTTAACCAGAGCCCCACTGATTGGCTCGGACAGTGTGCATGTGGGATGAAGTCGTTCCAGGCAGATAGTGACTGGCAGCTCTTGGGCAGCAGGCGACCAACAGAAGCTGGGAGCCAGCAATCAGGCAGATTGAAACAGAGCAAAACTCGCAGCCAGCAGACCTGTAAGCAAGAGAGACGTGAGAAAGGGCAAAGCTGTAATAAACAGTCCCCGGATCTTCCTATTTCTGGCGCAAGAAAGCACTTTGTCCTGGACTCCTTCGCTGTTAAGCTCAATGCATTACATGTCGCTGTGGAAACAGCCAACGTCGTACTCAGGATTTCTCAAACAATAGAGGACAGCAATCTCTGACACTTCAATTCATCGTTTTACCCTTTGAAACCAGAGAAGAGTAGAAGCAATCACAAGAGTTCGGCAATCAAACCAAAATTATTATGAGCATCTGTACAAATATTAATTTGGTTTGTAGAGTCACAACAAATCATGACATCAAAGAACCATGTGAACCGTGCCGGGGTACAAAGCCACTGAGTCGTGTTATTCTTCAGTAAGTTAGAGTCGTCCGTAAGCTCAAGTCAGTAGGGCATTAGGCAGTATTCAAAGATTTGGATGATACGCTTATACATGCAGTTATTTTCTAAGTCAAATGTTCGGAGGAAAAATAAAAATACTAAATGAAAGGGGAAAAATTTGTTTATTTGTTTACCAAATTCTAAACCCTGTTTCAAGCTGTTGGGAGTAAAATTAAAGCATTTGATGCATAGGCTCAACAATAAGGCCACAAATCACTTTCCTTTGGAGGTTTTGTTTTTTTACTGGTTGTGGGGTGTAGTCTTACTGGGACCTAGGGGAAAACTCGCCAACTACATGTAGGACCAAACATCACTTGAACTACCAGCCTTTTTATGTGGGGGATGGAACCCTGTCTTGAAACCCGTTTAGCTAGACTAGGATGCCAACATGTATACCTTTTGTAGTCTGTTTCAGCAGCTGAATGTCTATTACTTATTCGTATTCCAAGCAATTTCCAAACCACAGATTTTTATTAGTGGTCCAGGCCTCTGAGTTTTTAGGTCCGTTGACTGTGGAATTTCCTTTTACTATTTGACCAGATTTTGAGAGTTTCGAGTTGGTTTGGGTAGAGTAGGCTTCAAATAATTTTCATTTCATAATGAAACCAAAAATCACAGACTGCCGAAGTTTAGACAGTGGCCCATACTAAATTTGGTGCTGAACTCATGCCACGGCATTAAAAGGGACCGAGAGATAAGTCGATAGCATGTACACCGACATAATAAGTGCACAGGTTTTGCTCTTAGCCCTGACTTTAGTCCCAGCAATGTTTTATCTCATTAATCTGGTCTGTTTTATATTAACCCTTGTTGAGGGTGGTAATCTGTGATCAAATGAATCCAATACCTGTAAAGATGTACCATCAACTTTTACTCTATCTGGTTTCACCATTGTGTTAGTAAATTTTCAACCACGTGTGTCTTTTTATTTGATTTTCTCACTTTAGAGTTGAACATCATTAAAACCATTTGACCGAGACAAGCATTAAATAGCATTTTTGTACGAGTATGCATTGCGTTCATGAGTATAGTACATATTTCTAATGCACGGTAGCCGAAACAGCCATTTATCATGCGTTCATTGTTATGTGTTTGGATTTAGGTTTTGGTTGGGGCCTACACTTACCAGAACTTCAGACTTGGTTCAGAGTTCGAATGTGAACGGTGATGTCCTAGTTGGAAGTCAGAAAATGCCGCGGACATGGCAGCATTAATTTCCTGTAATTTTAATTGAAAATTGTTGCATGAGCCCTTTGAAAGCGACGCCAAACACAAATACTCACTTCCCCTATAACTCATGTTTCCCCTTTCCGTCCAAAGATTTTATGGAAAAGACGCTACTTTTCACAACCCCCCCCCCTAAACAAAAGTGCCCGAATGGGCAATGAACATCCACACGGCACTTAAGAGACCAGTGCATTTTGCCCATTCCCAGTATATTTGTAATATTCTACAGGTCGGCCTTGTTGGTTTTATTTGCATGGTAATAAGTAACAAGGTGCATGTAGTGTGCCTGTCATTTGTGTAAGTAAAAATGTACCCAGTTTTTTGTTTTTTCATACAGATGGATCATTTGTTTACCCACATAAGAAACACTCTTTGCTACTTAAAAAATGGACCCCTTTTGCAACATTTAACAAAATGAAGTTTGCTATCCGAAGTCTTCGGTTGTCTCTACCGCCCTGAATGCGACCAAACCTTAAATTCAGTCTGTTAGACGCCACATCGACGCGTGCAAAACTGAGAAAAACAAAGACCGGCTCTTCTGGGGATGTACATGTACGTTAATGAGCCCCAAATAATGACTGTGTCTCGCCACGAAGCACTAATTACCATTTGTTTGGAACAGAATTGGCTTTATGCTGTCCATTAGTAATTGGGTGCGAAAAACCAAGTCCGTGATTGCAAGAATAATGACAACGGCTCTATGGGAAAAGATGTGGTTTTTCAAACAATGGACACACTGAGAGCGCTCGTACAGTACACAAAGACAGATTCCCACACAAGCTCGGCGAACTAAAATCAGCTGTCCATTTTGCTCAGCACTGCGTTTTGAATTTCAAAGTAAATGTAAGTTTGTATTGGAAACGCACCAATCATCAGTAAACCTTCATTTGAATTAATTGAGTTGTGAACAAAGAAAGATAGGCAATGTATCCAGTTTTTGTCAGGTGTCAATCTGAAAGACAAGGAGGCAGTTTTTCTATCCAGGTAGTCGCACATTCTTTCCATTTGGCAAAGATGAAACCCTATTGGTCGAAGAGGTATATAATCCGCGCGTACCACCTGTCCATGAGCGTAGTACCACCGCAGTAATGGTTTCTCATTCTGGTTGTCGAATTACACTAAATATACACAGACTTTTCCTGTGACTTTAACTTCAATCCGTTTGAGTGAATTTGTTACTGAGTGCCTCCATCTTTTAAGTCTTGTAAGTTGTGAAGAAGCATTGATGGATAGGGTCAAGGCATTTACATTACACATAGCAACAGTCAGTAATTAAAGTATACTGTCTTTAATGCATTTGGGATATGTGTCAAAAGGTAATCCGAAAACGGGACACTGTTTCTTAATTTTTCATTTAGGGCTTACGTCGAAACACAAGTAGGCCTAGTCTTCCAGTTTAGTTGTATTCCATTCTGAGAAAGTTGAGGTGTTTATGGTTAAGATTTGCAGATTTCTGCTCTTACTTGTATTGACTGTTTCTTGATACAGAAAAATGACTGATAAAGTTGACCAACAAAAAAGAAAAAAACTCCTCGATGTTTTATTTCCCCTTTCCATCAAACCTTGGTAGTTTAAGGAAGCCTAACATGTATAGGTCTGTCCACATTTTCATTTATTTTCTTTTCAGATGCCGCAAAGCATATGAAATTGTGCTGTTGTGCTGACCAAAAGGCACGATTTTCATCAAAATAAGTAAGTGGAAACAAGAACAAGGTAGCTCTTATCTTATTAAACCCCAGTTTCAATCACACCTCGGCAGTTTAAGGAAGTGAAACTTGTAAGCCTGTCTGCAATTTGACACATTTCCTTGCGAGATGTGCATGGGATGAAATCGTGCAATTGTATGTGCCGCTCAAAAGCCATGTCATCGAAACCACACGTTTTGATTCTTCTCATTACACACACAAAGTACGCACAAACTCCTCGTTGTTTAAGGCATTGTCCAAACACTGTGGGGTTCCTTCCTCCATGATCCAACGGAATTCCCTGGTACTTTTAGTTTCGCTTTCTGAATTTATCACCGAAACGGTTATAGCGATAATTTTGATCTTTACCAAGGTTGCTTATTTTGGAGTCTTTGTTAACAGACCCAATGTAATGTCAACAAGGAGACAAAGGGCACTGGAGCTTACTAAGAGTGTGTGTTTAGCACAACCCGGAACCTCATACAGATAAACTGATGCGGGTAGGTTGCTGTCTGCAACAGCTGCACCGAACAAAGCGCGACCCGGCAACTTGTAGGGTTTACTCGTGGAATGTTCGGGCGGTTTCGCCATCTTTTGTTGGGGGATTACATTAAAAGAAAAGAAAAGAAACACTCGCGTGGCAGTCGCGTGGTCAAATGTTTGCGGTTTTACAATGTCGGCCAATCAGATTGAAGGATGGGCCCACAGGCGACACTTCCCGCTGACCAAAACAATGAGTGTCATGAAAGCCATGGCAGAAATGGCTTGCTGTCGTGAACTCTTTCCCCTTGTTCGTACTGAAAATTGCATACCAGCAGATCCAGCTAAAATGGATCAATACGCTCATAAAAGTGGAAGACTAGTTTAAATATCTTTTCTGCCTAAAAGACTAGAGTGCATTGAGAAAAGCATGAGTATGTATCAATTTGGTGGGAGGGATATCGCGGAGTAGATATCAAGAGATAGTAGTTTCCCGCTCAAATTGCGTTATTTCAGATTTTTGCTTTACTTGTGAGATGATAATTAGGCCTATGCAGTGGCTGTGGTAATGTAGTTGTACCGTATGACAGCAGCTTTCGGATGCCAACAGTCTGAAAAGGGAAGTTAATTAATAGCAGTAGTGGATGGCCAGGCAGGGAACTGTGAACCGGGCCACGCGCCGAGCGAACAATTCAAAACAAAGCACGGCGCGTGGCGGGGCATTGAGACCAGGATCTTTAAACAGAAGCCGAGGCGAACAAAGACGGGACTATAAGGGGGGGCTGGGCCGCAGATTCCCTTACCCCCATCCAGCCCTTTGAGCAATTCTGTGTTTTCGTTCTCATTGACTCCTCGGTTAATGAAACCCCGTTCCCACACTGCATTAATCATTAGCACTGATCGGGTGCGTACATAAGCAAACAGAGCCATCGAATCGAATCAGTGTGAGATGAGATGCCATCACTGAAACAGGAGCCATTCAGAAGCGTGGTAATCGCCTCTGTATTCGAAGTCTGCAAGTTGCTGATTGATAGCCTTTTTTCGGAAAATTAACTGGTGTTGTAATTGAAATCCACGATTCAACTGGCAAAAATGCCGAAGGGGTTTTTAGTTAGGCGGCACAAAGACTTCGCGACGGTATCGCATCGCTCCAGATGGCTTGATTTCGATGCCGACCAGCTTTGGGCAGGAGCTACGCAAGCAGCCGACAAGGACAGTGGACTTGCCGTGCAGACCGTCCATCGCTTCAAGAATGATCTGCGCGATTCCCCGGACTCTGGCTACGGGAGCTGTCCGGCAACGCCAGTTACCAAGGAGCGGTCACCCACTGCCCAAGCCGCTATTTCGACACCCTCGAATGAGGTCTTCAATTCTGTGCGTTTCCACTCATCAAGTGCCTGTACTTCATCTAAACTAGTCAACTCTTCTCACAACGAGAAACGTACCAGGCTAATTTTGAAGATACCCATCACACCAGTTACGAAATCAACTCCGACCAAGTGCTCCCCGGCTCGGAAGCGGCCTTACTCATCCTACGGGCCATCTAAAGGCACCCACTCTCCAAAACACAGTGCAGCGGCCATGAAGCCAAAAGCCGTCCGCAAAATCAACTTCGACAGCGACAATCAATCTCCCGTACTCGGCACTTTCATACGGGCCAGCTCGGACCTCCCCGAGAAGGATAGAGACCGTGAGAAGGGAGGATCGACACAGAATTACCATCAGCCCAGAGGCACATTCGTTTGCAAGTTGTGTCAAGAGGACTACCACGATCCGCTGTCGCTCGCCCAGCATAAATGCTCCCGGATCGCCAACGTCGTCTACCGATGTCCGGAGTGCGACAAGGTTTTCAACTGCCATGCCAACTTGGCCTCCCACCGCCGCTGGCACAAGCCCAGGCCCCTTCCGGATCCATCAACCGATCCCATCTGCTCCCTTCCTTCATCTCCTGCTTCCACGGAATCCCAGGAGTGCATCTCCTATACGCGGAATTCAGGTACATTTGGAGCAGGCGGCCTGGGCAGCGTAGGCAGCAGTCCCAGGAGCACTCCCAGCCCCACCCGTGACAACACCGGGGATGGATCGCCACCATACCGGTGCGAGCACTGCGGGAAGGGCTACCAGCGGTCGGCCAACCTCCGCAGACATCTACAGCGCCACGGTGAGTCGGAGACGCATCCGTGCTTCAGTTGTGGACAAACGTTCAATAGTCTAACGGAAAGGGCCAAGCACGTTTTGTCACAAGCCTGCCAAAACAGTGACGGTAGTTGCTAAACTTTTCCTTGCAAAAAGTCTCTTGACAACCAATCCCTCACCTATATACTTGACAGTGTACGCTGTGCAGTTAAATGTTAACATTTGCCCTACTTCTTCCAGATGTGCCGTGTGTATTGATTCTTCTACTGCATTATTTTCAGTTAGCAAAGCTTAACTTTGATTAATTAGTTGAGTTTCCGCTTGAGTTACTTAATTATACTCAAGGTAGACTAACTTTCATTCCACATCACGATCAGTGGCGTATC